>NC_056742.1:4920000-5152500 GCF_019279795.1 Protopterus annectens | reverse complement strand
ATATTAACTGCAGGAGCAGAGGTCCCAAGCTCACATACTTCCCACTAGTTAGTGACATACATCTTCACAACAACACCCACTGTTTTTTCAGAAATACACATGTATGGTGGCCAGGCAACAGTACATCTGACAAATATCTGGACATAACGTTACATTAGGTAAATACACTGAGCTGATAGACATGTCACCAAGCACTGTGTAAACTGCAGGCAGACTGCCACAACACTAACACAAGTTTCCTATGGGAGAATACACATGCAATTGCAAATATAGCAGGCACTACAGGCATGTAACAGGACGGAATAACAGACACCAGTGTGAAAGTGCATAATCACAACCAGTCTCAACACAGTCACTGTCACATTATGGTAAGCCTAATTAATAGTACAGTATATGGACTGTGTGAACAAAACCATCCTCATATTTGCCACTTACGCACTAACCCTACATATCCTGTCCCAATTTACAGTGTAGTCTGATGCCTGACTGTGGTATGGGACATGTCTCAGTCTGGCCCTACAAACATATACGTTGATATGGTACCAGAAACTGGAGCAGTATGCAATGTCAGATAGAACAGGATGAAGAACACTGGCATCTACCACAGTCTGTACACAGGCCAAGTAACATATTCACAATACACTGCTACACAATACTGACACTGTCAACAATCACCATAAGTACACAGACCTTGTACAGATTACAACAGAACATTCAGGTTTTGTTCTCAAATATAAGATCTCATATACATAACATGTCTTGCAGTCTGATATATCACTGGCTTGTTATCAGGAATGATGTCAGTAAATAATGATATACTGTACATATGCACCTCTTACTGCATGACATATGGAAAAAGGGTGACAGACTTGCGGGAGAGAGGCACAAACACAGGGCCAATATTGACATTTTGCTGTGATAAACTTCGATAATTGCTGGTATAACAGGGTTTGTTGTGACATATCTCTTTGAGGGATATGAAGTCAGTAACACACATGGATGTCACCAGAGTATGCTACTGCATTTTTAAAGACAGAAAATGTGTGAGTAACACACTACATCTAAGACTCCAAACTCTGGCCAGTCTGCAGATAGCCCTACAGGTGAGAGTTTCCTCAACCACATAACACTGTCATGCCAGACTTTAAATCATGCAGAACAGCCATATCCACACAAACCCTGTTAAGCCAACATTACTTCAAATGTAGAACAGCAATACTTACATTCTGTCCTCATGTCTGGAACATCCCTCTCCAGTTTGCTGGCCTGTCACAACAGTGTTTGTTGCAAGAGGTATTTCCAACTACCCTTTGTGATGCTGTTCATCAGACACCCACATGAAGTCCTGCTCACAATGAAAGAAAAGGGCCAACATCCACATGAAATGCTTTGTTATAGGGGTGTGGTTCCAGGCAATTGGCAACAGAAAAGATATCACAGCTGTTCCACATGCAATTAGCAAGTGGGGGGCTCCAGTTCATGTTCACTCCTGATCATGGGCATTACCTACAAAAGTCAAGATGCTGCCTATGCAAAACAGATGTATTTTCCACATCTACCAGAGAAAGAGAGAGAGAGAGAGAGACAGAGACAGAGACAGAGAGAAAATAAGAAAGGAAGAGAGAAAGAGCTAAGCGTGTTTGTGCATGATCTGTGGGTGGATAGTGGCATCTGGGTATTATAGCGGTTGCCTATATTGTTTACTAATCCATACTGTCACATAGTAATTGCACATGGCAGTGGACATTAATGGCTGTGGATTCTGTACAACCTCAACCTCTAGAGTGTTTGAAAACTGTTGACCTTGTAATGTGGACATTGGGACATATAGGTCCTCAATATAATAATGTAGCAAAACCCACACTGCAATGGATACTGTCATTACACAATCACCCCAACACCCACACAGGATACTAATGACACACACACACTTACCAGTACTGAGTTTTCAAACACCTGATTGGCTATATATTGCGATTATAGTGTTACGCAGTTATTCACGAGCCATGGAGGTTATCTGTTGGAGAGCTGTCCAAAGGTATCTTTGAAGGTGAGTGACATCAGCAGCATTGCTAAAGGAGAGATAAGGAAAGTGTAGTAGGTGTGAAGGTCTACAAAATCAGGTGTCAACAAAGACACACACTCTCTCACACAAACACACACACTATCACAGTTGCTAAGATCAGGATTAGAACTCCTACCTAACTAGTTCGCTACACTACACTATTACACAGTTATCGCAAGTGCCACAGAGCATATAGGGCTGAAACATGGCCAAAGCGTTATTTCAAGGTGACTGACATCAGCAGGCATGCTAATGTAGGGCAATGAGAGGTGTAGTGAGTATGAATGGCCTCAAAATCATTCACCTCCACACACACACACACACACACACACACACACACATACACACACACACACACACACACACACACACACACACACTCACACACACACTTGCCAGTACTGATATCCGTAGGTTCATTGCTTCACAGGTGTGCAGTAAGTGAACAGGACTGAAGGCTCTACAAGGCTAGGCCAAGGGAATACCTTTGCATCAGGCCATATGAAAATAGTCCCCAGTGTGGCTCAGAGGTGTAGTCCCTGGAGTAGTCCCCAGGGGTGGGTATTGTATTCACCATCCACTCATCTGTGATTCTATTGTGGATGGCCAGTGATGTGCACTGCTTCCCATGTATGTGATCTATATTCCATAACATGGACGGTGTCTGGGTTGTGCACATATCCCACATGCATGTTCTTTGATGTGTGGAAGTGTACTTGAGGTCTCTGGGGCATGTTGTGTGGACAGATTGTTATCTTCTGATGTAGCATTCCTGACCTTATTTGCTGAGACCTGGCTATGTAACTGAGGTCGTGATTGCACCTACATTGACAGCATGATACAGGTATTCAGTGGAGTTAGTGGCATCTGTACATACAGGACATGCGTATAAGGCATGGTATTCCCTTTATGAGGTACATCTACAGTTGTTGCAGGGGCCCATTGGGGAACATGGCAAAAGGGCCACTGTGCACATTTATTTGGCCACTGAGGGTATGGAACAGGGTGCCATGTCCTTTTACTTGCTGGATAACATACAATCAGGAGATGTAAGACATGAAAGTACTTTTGATGTCACTGGCACTGTTGTGGTCTACAGGCATATAATCCACTGCTATCACACCATGGTGACTATCTGGGAGGCAATATGCAGGGACCTGCCAATATAGTGGTTGTTGCCTAGCCATGTGTGTTTGTGTATGATACGTGGGTGGAGAGTGTTCTCTGAGTAATAGAAAGGTTGCCTGTATTGTTCACCAATCCATAGTGTCACATGTAGGGCTGTGGATTGTCTACACCAATCCATACTGTCACATGTAGGGCTGTGGATTGTCTATATCAACCTCTCTGGTGTTTGACATCTGTTGGCCTTGTAATCTTGACATTGTGACATATAATAGGTCCTCAACATAATAATTTAGCAAAACCCACCCCACAGTGGATCCTGTTATTACACAATCACAGCAAACCCCACACAGGATACTGATGACAGACACATGCATACAAATACACTTGCCAGTATGGAAATAAAAACCCCTACCTATGCATTGCTACTACACTGCACCACGTTTATCGCATGTGCCATGGAGCTTATAGGATGAATGTTGTCCCAAGGTACTTCTAAGGTGAGGAACATCACCAGCCCTTGTAAATACTGGCATTGGGTGATGTAGTGGGTGAGAGATCCCAAAAATTATTTTACCCTGCACACACATTTACCAGGAGTGAGGTTCAAACCTCTATCTAACAATCTTTTCAGACCATTATGGTTACACATTTACCACATGCACCACTAACCTTACATAGTTTAGGGTTGGCAACAGGTACTTCTAAAGTGGATGATATTTGCAGCACTGCTAAAGTCAGGCACTGAGATGTGTACTGGGTGTAAATGGGCATGGGTGCCGGAATCATAGAGCGCGGGGGGAGTGGAGCCCTGCCACTTTTGCAGATCATCCATACATCTGTCTCTTTCTGTGCCTCCCGCACATATTTCCAGCTTTTTGTTGCGAATGTGAGCGGGATATTCAAAAGCTGATTTCTGGCTGTGGTGGTGCTGCAGTAGCATTGTCGCCTCACAGTAAGATGCTGTTCGGTTCAATTCTCAGCTAGAGCGTCTTCTGCGTGGAGATATGCGTGAATGGACGTACCTTCGTTGAAGGTTGTGTGTCAGGGCTGGTGTCACTGGCACTGTTTGCTGAGACCTGGCTATGTAACTGAGGTCGTGATTGCACCTACATTGACAGCATGATACAGGTATTCAGTGGAGTTAGTGGCAATCGTACCAATCATTAGCAGACCAGAGTTCTGCTGTGGCGACCCCTAACCGGTAAAAGCAGAAAGAAACAACAACAACAATCAGAGTGGAGTAGTTCTGGTTTCCACATGTGAGCACAGATATGGCAGAAGGTGGGACGTATAATGTGTTTGAAAACTGTCTGGAAGTGTTTAGTACAAGTACTGAGCAGCCTGAACTATTTCTCAGGTACCACATTCGTGATGAATTTAGTGCTTTTTAGTTATATTTTTGTGGTTTGTAATGCTGTGCTATGTATCACTTAACGTGTTCACGTTAATGGTTGGGCTAGGTCTTGGTGTTTACATTCTATCATTTAGTTGTCAGATTAGGTGTGTTTTTCCATTAAACTGCATTTCCTTTTTTATTTTACGATTAAACATAGCCCGATTTGTACGCTGTTTATTCTTCATAAACTGAATAGTGTTAACGTGCCCAGAACTGCAGTTGGTATAGAAATACTAACAGATTGTTTAGTTCTATTTTTCACTTATAATAATTGTACCATGTCTTTACTTCCTTTAATTTCTGCTGAACTTGGGCGAGAAAAGTTGGATTAAAAGCTTAGTGTATTGGAGAATTGCTGTGAAGTTTAACATTTATCTGTTTTCAGGGTCAGAAATTTGACTTGTTATGTCACTGTAACTGTCTTTTATAGTAATATAAATAGAGTACCTTTTGGATTGTGTCTTTTAACACTTAAACTGCTATGTCTTTCATACTTTTTATTATTTTTGGACTTCTTCCTAAAGGACTTCATACTGTCAATGTTGATTTTTGGCTAAGCTTTCACATTACCCACAATGCTCTGTCCACAATAAATAAGATTGAATATATTGACAGAAATGTATTTATATATTTAGCCTTTTTCTTTCTTGCAGAAGATTAAATTAAAATGTCTAGCTTCTTCTTCTTTAGGATGTTCTTTCCATATAGTTTAATGGCAGTACTCCAAGTTACTGATTGCTTTCAATCTCTGTTCAGGATGTCTGTAATGGTCACTGGTTTGTGTTCTTTCCTTTCTTTTACATATTCTGTAACAGGCTTGTGAAGAATAAGAATTAACTGAAGAAGCTTCTCCTATTTTAGGTTTCTAATTCAAACTTCACCTGTTCTTTCAGAGCCAAGTGGCACTACATAGTAAAAGAGCACCATATCCTAAAACATTATAAGTTTTATGATCCCGACCCGACCCCAATACCCCATGTTTAACCAAGAACCAATGCTCACCGACAAAAACCAATGGAAGAGAAAGCACCCAGCCGAAGTAGAGGTGCTATACCATAAAATACTCCACAATGAAGAAAGATAATCCAAGGCAAATGAACGCTCCAATAAAGGTTTTATTGACAAAATAACAGAAAAGATACTTGCGTCGACCTAGGTTTAGATCCGTCTCCCACGACTTCTTCAGAACAAGTACAAAATCCAGTCGCTTAAATACCCTTATTGCCAAGTTAAAAACTAATTAACAATCAATAACATGATAGTGAAAACATTTTTAAGTGAAACCAAAATTAAAAATGACAACATACAACACTATGTTTCATCCATCAATGTGAAAACATTATGTAATGCATACATTGTGTACTGATGCAAACATAAACTCTAGTTTTATATATATTTTTAAAACTCCCTAATATAAATATATAATGTATACTTATAATGATATAATAAGAAATTAATTCCAAAATAATAATACCAAATAAAAATAATAAATGTAAAATATTGTTATTTAATAGATATAACTTATGTTACCTAATACATACCGTGCATGTATAAAAATTAAAATTATTTAAAATTATTTAAAAATATGTATATGTTAAAATATGATAATAATGAATATCCATATACAAAGATGTATTGTCAAAATGTAAGTTAAAGTTTACATATAATGTAAATGATGTGTAAAAGCGAATATACATATGTTATAAAACATTTTAAAATGCACAATGATTAATTAATGTGTGTTAATATATATTCTTAGAAAAACCAACCATATAATGTCTAAAATATTTTACTATGTAGGAAAATATAAAATTTATCCATTACATTGTTTGTAATATTTTATACATTTTATACATTTGATATATGTGACATATTTGTACCAGGAAATGTATTGTACAATATATGTTTAATTCCAATAATAATGTAACCAACACTAATGACCTTTAATGCTATGTAACCATAAAATAGGTTTAATACTAATATATTCATTGAGACCAGGATACTGATGGGCATTCAATAAAATCTGCATCCTCAATTCTGATATATCCAAATTATATTTAGTAATTTTAACCTGTTGATCCATTTTCTAATGTAGTACTCCAAAAAACTTGAACTGGTGATTTTTGTATTGATTTATATGTCTGGCTAAGGCATTAGTTAACTTATTATTTTTGATATCTAATAGATGTTCTTTAATCCTGTCCCTCAAATGCCTACTGGTTTTCCCAACATAAAAACCATCACACTGTTGACATACTGCGATATAGACAACATTATTAGTATAACAATTAATATGTTGGTGAATCTTAATACTGTAATTATTTACTGTCGCTGTTGTACCAGTGTTAATCAGGTTAATAAGATTCACCAACATATTAATTGTTATACTAATAATGTTGTCTATATCGCAGTATGTCAACAGTGTGATAGTTTTTATGTTGGGAAAACCAGTAGGCATTTGAGGGACAGGATTAAAGAACATCTATTTGATATCAAAAATAATAAGTTAACTAATGCCTTAGCCAGACATATAAATCAATACAAAAATCACCAGTTCAAGTTTTTTGGAGTACTACATCAGAAAATGGATCAACAGGGTAAAATTACTAAATAAAATTTGGCTATATCAGAATTGAGGATGCAGATTTTATTGAATGCCCATCAGTATCCTGGTCTCAATGAATATATTAGTATTAAACCTATTTTATGGTTACATAGCATTAAAGGTCATTAGTGTTGGTTACATTATTATTGGAATTAAACATATATTGTACAATACATTTCCTGGTACAAATATGTCACATATATCAAATGTATAAAATGTATAAAATATTACAAACAATGTAATGGATAAATTTTATATTTTCCTACATAGTAAAATATTTTAGATTTTATTATATGGTTGGTTTTACGACCTAAGAATATATATTAACACACATTAATTAATCATTGTACGCATTTTAAAATGTTTTTATAACATATGTATATTCGTTTTACACATCATTTACATTATATGTAAGAACTTTAACGTTTACATTTTGGACAATACATCTTTGTATATGGATATTCATTATTATCATATTTTTAACATATACATAATTTTTAAATAATTTTAAATAATTTTTTTTTTTATATACATGGCACGGTATTAGGTAACATAAGTTATATCTATTAAATAACAATATTTTTACATTTATTATTTTTTAATTTGGTATTATTATTTTTGTGGAATTAATTTCTTATTATATCATTATAAGTATACATTATATATTTATATTAGGGAGTTTTTAAAAATATATATATAAAACTAGAGTTTATGTTTGCATCAGTACACAATGTATGCATCAATTACATAATGTTTTCACATTATTGATGGATGAAACATAGTGTTGTTACATGTTGTCATTTTTAATTTTGGTTTCACTTTAAAAATGTTTTCACTTATCATGTTATTGATTGGTTAATTAGTTTTTTAACTTGGCAATTAAGGGTATTTAAGCGACTAGATTTTGTATGTACTTGTGTTCTGAAGAAGTCCGTGGAGACGGACGAAACCTAGGTCGACGCAAGTATCTTTTCTGTTATTTTGTCAATAAAACCTTTTTATTGGAGCGTTCATTGGCCTTGGATTATCTTTCTTCATTGTGGAGTATTTTATGGTATAGCACCTCTACTTCGGCTGGGTGCTTTCTCTTCCATTGGTTTTTGCCAATACCCCATGTTTCTCAATATGTTTTTTTTTTTTTTTGCAATTTCCAAACCTAAAGAAAGTACTGTAAAATTTCATGATAACTCAGTTTGGCTCATATCAAGGAAGCTGATTTCTATTAGAAGTGTCACTGAAGTTAAGAAGTGCTTAAATCATGTATTTTACATGTAATTTTACATGAAGGAAAATGCACTCTGGTATGAGGAAGTGTTATGCTAAAGATATGGTTGTTTTAAAAGGGCAACATTCTCAAAACATTTTACATCAGATCTTTGACTTTTTTCTAAGTGGTATGTATTATTTCCAGTTTACTATACCCTGAATAACTTGATGGGGGATGCTATGCCTTGTGACTGTGTGACAGTCAATATTTTCATCTCTCTGATTTAATTTTATGGCAGTAAAATGTCCTGTGTTCATTAGAACATTTACTGTTATATATGTCTTCTTTATTCTTCAGTAAAAGTATTTTGCTGCTTTTTTTTTACTTTTCCTTGGAAGGCTTCATTATGTGGTTTGTAGTGATGATCTGTTCTGTGGCATTTTTAATTGTGTATGAATTTTTTGGCTTGAAGGTGTAGCTTTAGTAATTTTGTTAATCATAGTTGTAGTCTGAATCCACATTTTACATGTGTGGAGCTCTCTTGTTGAACAATAACATAAACTTAAAAACACTCACAACATTCACTACATAGATCTAAAACTCTTTTCTTAACCCTGTAGGTAGAATCGCTGACATGCCTAATTGTTTTGTTTTCTTCATGTCATAAAAGTCAGAGGTGCCATTTCTTCATGTTGTCACAAATTATGTAAGAGAGAATTAAAGGAAGCATTTTACAGAAGTCAAACTGCTTTGTAGACAAGTATGATTAGGAAGAATCTAATGAGACTGTTTTGTTAAGAGTCATTAACAGTGGTGCAGTGGTGCAGTGGTTAACATTGTCACCTCACAGCAAGAAGTTCACCGGCTCGATTCTTGGCTGGGGTGCCTTCTGTGTGGAGTCCACATGGGTTTCCTCCGGGTACTCTGGTTTCCTCCCACATTCCAAAAACATGCATCTGGAGCATGCCTCCCCTGAAAACAGGCTGAGGAACCTAGTCAGACTTTCCCAGTCAACAAATGATAAATAAACAGACTTATCTTGCCTTCACCCAGATTAAAATGTTAGTTCCTGTTGTGTATACCAGTCCTACACCTTTTATTTAATGAGACTATGTATTTCTGGTAATATACTTGGCAGAACGTTTCCCCCTTATTCTAAAGAAAACCATATTCCCTCAAGCCACACGCTCTAGGGATCTAAACCTCACCGTAACAATAAATAAGACGTGCTGGAGGGATAGATTCCTGTACTAGAGACTTCTCATGCTCTGGAACAAGATTCCAATTTACATTAGGCAGAGCTCCTCGCTAACCCTCTTCAAGAGAAACCTTGACGAGTGGATGGGAAACAGAAAGTTTACCCTGGGGATCACTTCAGTGGCTCTGCTGGACAAAGGCACAGGAACTAATCTAAGGGGGCAGTGAAAGCCAACACATTCTGGCTAGGCTTATAAATGCCTTTGGGCAGATAGCCTAGTACATACCTGTGAACCTATGAGTACACTGTGTGTGCTACAGGAGTTAATTGCAGAGTGGAGCAGCAGGGGAACAGTGTGTGTGTGTAAATGTCCCCAGCAGGGTACATCTGGTGGCTAGAGGTACTCAGGCTCAAACCCTGTACCTTGGGTACAAGCAAAAAGAGCCTAATGCCCCTAGCCACCATCACTTGTGAATTTATGCCTCACATTTTTGTTCTGTTCTTTCTGGTTTGCATGAGTGGTGAAACAAAACCTTTTACTCTAGCAATTTTCTAAGGTTATAAAATCAGTATTTGAAATGTGTCCCTATGTTGGGGCTGTATTCCCCCATTATTGGCTTTGTTCTGTATTTTTGTGCTAAGAGGTTGAGAGCTATGGTGAGAAGTGAGAAATGAATTCACTAAATGATATGATAGCCATTTAAGTTTGTCTTCCTGTCTTTCAAGAAACTGCTGGTTTATCTTAGTGGTATGTTGCTCTGACTGTAGTGTATAGTATTCTGGGTTCAAGACTTAGCAATGAAATGCATGGTGGTAATAATGTTTTATGCAAACAACTTTCCAAAATTATATTTCTAAGGTTATAAAATCAGTATTTGAAATGTGTCCCTATTTTGGGGCTGTATTCCCCCATTATTGGGTTTGTTCTGTATTTTTATGCTAAGAGGTTGAGAGCTATGGTGAGAAGTGAGAATTGAATTCACTAAATAATATGATAGCCATTTAAGTTTGTCTTCCTGTCTTTCAGTAAACGTCTGGTTTAGCTTAGTGGTATGCTGCTCTGACTGTAATGCACAGTGCTCTGGGTCCAAGACTTGGCAGTGAAATGCATGGTGGTAACAACGTTTTATGCAAGCAACTTTCCAAAATTATACATGCAATGTTTAAAATATGTCCCTGTTTTTTTGCCTTTGCCCCCCCCCAATTGAAAATAAGTTCAAGAAGCTGTGCAACATGCCTATGGCTTACACTCTACTGTGATTCTGAATTTATATATTGCGTGTAGAAGTAGACCATTATCATGGAAATGTTCTGAATAGGCAATTATGTCATTATTAGTGCATGCATTTTGCTTCATTGCCTACTGGAAAAATGTTCAAACAATAAATTTATGGCCAGGGGATACTGAGCATACCTCCTTCTACCTACATGGTCAGGCTCAGGCTGTTCCTCCTCCGAGTCTCTCTGTGCCTGTGATGGCCTTGGCAATGGTGGGGGGCTGTATGGCCTTGCCCCATGCTGTTCCTGCTGCAGCTGTTTCTGCAGGATCATATAGTGTAGCATGCCACATACTATGAACATTTGTGTACATGTAGCTGGAGAGTACTGCAAGGCTCAACTGGATATGCCCAGGCAGCGGAACTGTGACTTGAGCATCCCAAACAAATGCTCTATTATGATTCTAGTTTGTGCGTGTGCCTCATTATGGAGTTCTTGTATAGGTGTGTGTGCAATTCTGATGGGTGTCTTCAGCCATGGCTCCAGTGTGTAGCTAGCATCCCCCACTAGATGGCCGTATTGGATGTCCCCACTGGCAAATGAATGGTACAGCTGTGTCATATGCCAGATGTGGGAGTCGCGCTAGCTTCCAGTGCTGCCAACACACACATAGGTTCATAGGTTCATAGGTTCATACTAGGCTATCTGCCCGAGGGCATTTACAAGCCTAGCCCATAGTTTTGTGGCTTACGCCACCCCTTTAGTATGGGGAACTATACCCATTATTTTGCTGTGCCTCTGTCGAGCAGTGACACTGAGGTAATCCCTGGGGTATATCTGCGATCTCCCATCCATTGGTCAAGATTTCTCTTGAACAAGGCCAGCGAGGTGCTCTGCCTCACATATACCGGGATTTTATTCCACAGCATAGGGAGTCTTTGGGTGATGAATCTATCCCTCCAGCATGTCCTATTAATAGCCGTGTCAAGGTTTAAGTCTCTCGCCCTTGTGGCTCTGATGGATCTAGATTTTTTGAGGTGAAGCATATTCATCAAATCTGGGTTTGACATGGCCTTGTATGTTAGGCAAAGGTCACCTCTGAGCAGCGGTGGCGACTGAATAGAGCTGGAGTTCTTTCAGTCGGGCAGCATAGGACAGATGTTTGAGACCCTTTATCCTTTTGGTGAGGTACTTTTGTGGCCTCTCCAGCTGCTGCAAGTGTCGGGTCAGATACATTCCGAATGGGGCATTGTACTCAATCATTGGTCTGATGAGTGATGAGTATAGGGAGACTATGACCTCCCTTGATCTAGATGAGAATCCCTTCATGATAAGGTGGGCAATGTAGAAGGTCTTCCTAACTACTTTAGCTACATGGGTGTCGAATGACAGACTACTATCAACCTGGGTCCCCAGGTCCCTGATAACTTCTTCTGTGCTCAGTGGATTGCCACCTATTTGGTAGCTAGGGGTAACCTTGTTTTTCCCGAAGGGCATGACTATGCATTTTTTGGCATTTAACTTTAGGCCATGGCTCTGGCACCAGTTATCCGTTTCTGTGAGACCCTTCTGAAGGATATCTGTGTCAGATGTGTTTTCTACTATGGCCCTCAGTTTGCAGTCATCTGCAAACTTTGTCAGCCATAACCCTCCTGTGTTTGCTTGTACTTCGGAAAAGTAGATGCCAAACAAGAGTGGGCCCAGGACTGAGCCCTGTGATACACCACTTGTGACAGGCTTTGAGTCTGACATGGCGCCAGCAACTCTGACCCTGTGGGTTCTGTCACTCAGCCAGTTTGCAACCCATCTTGTGATGTATGGGTTAACATTTAAGCTGATGAGTTTTTCAATGCTACCCGAGTGGGGTATTGTATCGAAGGCCTTCGCCAGATCGAGGTAGGCTGTATGGACTGCCTTTCCTCATCAATGGCTTTGGTGACTGTTTGAAAAAGTCAACCAAGTTTAGAAGGCATGATCTGCCTTTGACAAAGCCAAACTGGGATGGATCCAAAGTCTGCAAATTTCCTATGTCTTTATTTATGAGGTCCATTATGATCCTCTCCATGGCTTTGCAGATAAGGCTTGTCAAGCTAATGGGCCGGTAATTTCCAGGGTCGGTGGAGGCACCGCCTTTGTGAAGTGGGACCACAGTTGCAGTGCGCCACTCCCTGGGTACGTAACCAGAGGTAAGACTATGATTAAACAGCTGTCCTAGCTGTGGGTTTAATTCCTCGTTGAGTTCGTGGTGTACACAGCCGGGGACACCATCAGGTCCCATGGATGCTGTGTTTTTTGCTTTGGAGAGAGCAGTTCTCACTTGGGCGTTGGAGATGTTTGGGGGTTGCAATCGCTTGGTATAGATATCTCTCCTTTTGGGGAGGGGAGAAGTTTGCACTGAACCTGTCAGCCAGTATGTTGGCAATGTCTGTAGGATCAGTAATCTTCACATCATTTTGAACTAGTTCTGAGCATATCTGGGAGTCTCCTCCCAGGTTTCTAACATAGCTAAAGAAGGCCTTATGATTGTCTTTTGAGTCTTTAGCTATTTTTCTCTCAAAATTTGCTTTGGATGATTTTATGAGAGCTCTTAGTTTTTACTTATAGTGATCAAGGGTGTCTTACCTTTTAAGGATTTTGCTCTATCTTGTAGTAGCTTCCTCCTTTTGTTGTAGAGTTTGTTTATGGCTGGGGTCCACCAGACTGGACGCTTGCCTTTGGTACAAAGAGTCTTTGTTTTGCTTGGGATTGCCTTATCCATGCAGTCCTGCAGGTGCTGGTAGAAGGCATTTGTAAGTGATTCAGCGGCTTGAGTACTGTTTTCCGCCGGCTCGGGGCCTTAAAGGAGACCACACTAGTCTTTAGAAGTGTGAAGTCGGCTTTGAGAAGTTCTTTACTGTGGTCTTTTTATTTCAGGTGGGGTGGGATGAGGACCTCCAGCGAGATTAGTTTGTGATCTGATCTCACCAGTGAGGGTATACTTCGGTGTTGAACATTGTGCTCCCATGTTCGTGATGATGAGATCAAGTATGTTTTCTCCTCTTGTGGGATGGTGACTAGTTGTTCCATGGCATTTGAGTTTATGAATTCCAGGAACTTTTGGGCTAGGGTGTTTGGGATTGAGTAGTGTTCCCAGTCTATATTAGGGTAATTGAAGTCACCTAGTATGATGGTGTTTGAGGATACACTTATCCCTCTAGTGTTTTCAGGAAGGCCATGTGAGGTTCCTGAGTTTGTGAGGGTGGTCTGTAACATGCTACAATTTGCAGAGCAGTCTTGCCTATGGTTAATTGCACCTGGATGGTCTCCGATGCATCGTGCGTTGCCACCAGTCTTGAGGTGTGGGTGTCTTTGATGAATATGGATACCTCTCCTTTCTTGGTATTGTCCGGATTTTGGGGCGGAACGCATGATAAGAGGTAAAACCTGATAGTGCTGGGGTGCTCTCAGGAGCCTTGAACCAGGTTTCTGTCACTGCACAGACATCGATGTTCTCCATACTGAGAAGGGCCTCAAGTGCGTGCATTTTGAGATTTAGACTTCTGGCATTGAGCAGCATTACCCTTAGTTTTTTCCTTTTTGTGTTCTAGGGTGGTAGGTTTAGAATTTGAGCCTTGCCTAAAAAGGCACTATGGGGTGGCAAGAGCCTTTGCCAATATCCGAATCCCAGGGTGACAGGTGCAAGCCGTCCCTTGCGAAGCAGCGTGGCTTGTCCAGCATGTCATCCCAGGCAGACAGACATTGGATCCCCTTTGAATGACACCAGAGTTTAAGCCAATTGTTAAAGCTGATCATCTTATCTCTGTATTGTGGCATCATTCTTGGTGAAGGTAGGATACTGCTCAAGGTCAGGGTCATACCTGCCTGGGCTACATAATCAGAGAGCTCCTCAATGTCTCTTTTCATGTAGCCCAAGGAGGTTCGCCTCAGGTCGTTTACACCAGCGTGGACAATGACTGAGTCGTATTTGTACCTGCTGTTGAGAGACCTGAGTGCTTGCGTTATGTGGCGGATTCTAGCGCCCGACAGGCAGCTTACTGTGACCTTCTCCTTACTCAGTCTGGTGAGCGGGACGTCAGTGTGTCTGACTATGGAGTCACCAATGACTAGTGTGTCTGGCATTGTGTTTGGCCTTAAGGGCTGTGACTGTTTGACACTCTGACTGTGAGGTCTATGTGTTGCAGGTGTTGTGTTCTGAGGTGGTGGTTGTTTGGGTGTCTGCTTTGGTGGCCTCTGCTGTTTTGGTAGATTTTTGATCAGAGCCGAGTATGTCTTTGTGTGTTTATGTGTATGATTTGAGGTTGTGATGGTACTATGTGAGACGGGTCTATAGTGTGTGTGGTAACCTTCTCCTCCTGACTGGTCTTGCCAGTCCTATGTTGAGAGAGCTCAGCCTCCAGTTTGGCCGTATAGTTGCATCTCTCGCATGTATTTGTGTTTTGTGGGAGGAGGAGAGGGTTGTCTGTGTACATGAGGCAATTGTAACATTGCCTCAATATTCCCAGGTTCACCAGCTGAGCAGGAGAGGACACTAGCAACTGATCCCTCGACATGCTAGAAGGACTAGACAAAAAACTTTAAAAGAGATTCCGGGGACGTGGGTGACCGAGAAATGGGGTTTGCCTTTTTGGGGTGCTATCTATAAGAGTGCCGTATCAAGGTAATAAGTACTGTAGGAGCAAGTGCTAGGTTTAACAGATAGAGAAAAGTCTACTTGGAGTCAAGTAGAGATGATCTTTTAGGTATTAGAGAAAGTGCTAGTAACAGGGATGCTTAAAGGTAAGATTGAAAAGAATGCACTCTGCAGTGTGCACTAGAGAAGTTAGATATGAAAGTAGGTAACTTGAGGTTTACCTGTTTAAAAAGTTAAGGTTTAGTGGAGAGTTACTATTTTTAAAACAGCAAGATGGACTGAAAGGGGTGGTTACTTTTGTATTTTGGTACTATGAAATACTGTAGGATGGCCAATAAATTTAAATAATTGAAGGGGTGGGATTTCAAAAGTGATGGTTTTGTGATTACTCACATAAGCCAGTGAAAGTAGAGAGAAATGAGATATATGGTCAGATTAACATAAGAGGCGGGCAACTAGAAAGACAGTGGTATTTAACAAGACAACTTAAATGAGTGAGAGGGCGGGAAAAAATTCTGCCTTACTCAGAACAGAGAGAGCTGTGGTCTCTTTTGAAGTTTTAATATGCTGTTAAAACAGAATGCAAGCAAAACACAAGGTAAAGAAAACAAACTACAGTATTCAAAATATAGAAAGGCAATACAGAAATACAAAAAATAACAGCAAACTAACCTTTCCTTCACAGCAAAGTGTAGCAGAGTCTGGATGAGCCTTTCTGGTAAAGCTCTGAAATGTTTTAGTTTACTCCTTAAATAGAAATTTTAGTTCCTAGCTCCACCCCCTCTGTTAACAAGTGATTAACCTTAAGTGACCTCTTCTGTCTTATGAATGAGTCCTTAATTAATCAGTTCTTATTTCTGCCTGACTCAGAACAGAGAGAGCTGTGGTCTCTTTTGAAGTTTTAATATGCTGTTAAAACAGAATGCAAGCAAAACACAAGGTAAAGAAAACAAACTACAGTATTCAAAATATAGAAAGGCAATACAGAAATACAAAAAATAACAGCAAACTAACCTTTCCTTCACAGCAAAGTGTAGCAGAGTCTGGATGAGCCTTTCTGGTAAAAGCTCAAGATTCAAGATAATGCCCTGGGCATCACACTCAACCTGGCAGTTGATAGAGGAAAAGCCCTTGCAGTTTATGAATACCCTACCCCGCTCACTGGGTGGTGCTTTGATGTGTATGTGCGTGCAGTCTATATATTCTGCTATTTGGTGGAAGAGATGCATATTGCTGGTCAACGCCTCACAGGTGTTGAGGAAATATATGTGCTAACTGGCATGTGCTGACATGGAATCCAGGAACTGGTGGAGTATCCTGGATGCTGATGCCTGTGAGAGCCCCATAAGATCCCCAGTTGCCCTTTGGAAGGTACCTGTGGCTAGTATTTTTAAGCCTACACATACCTTGGTATCCACTGGGATGGGTTCCCCTCTGTTGGTTCTGTGTGTGAGGTGTGGCCAGCACAGCTCAACAATTTGCTGTAGAATGTCCCTGTCCATCCTATAGCGCTCCACTATCTCTAGCTCATGTATCCCCTGGTAGGTTACCCTGAGTCTGTACATTCTTCTCCTTCTCCTCACTGTGGGTTTGTCATCAGCATTCACATCCTCACCACCCTCAGCCTCTTGCACATATTGATGTATGAGGACAGCAGCAGCCCCGAACATTTTGTTAGTTTTGTCAGGTAAAATTTCCCCATCTGTGTACACCGGTGGAGTAGTGTTTGTGGGAAAAACCAGCCTGGAAGGTGTTTGCATAGTTTATAGTAGTGTGCTCGGCTGTTCCATGTGTAATTGGCTGATTCTGATACATTTCACCTGCCAGCTATGCTAGTTCACCTTGATTGCCTTCTTACAGCTGTTTTCCCATCCCATTGCCTTCCCGTTTAAGCCCTGAGATGCGGCGCGCATACCCAGTGCTCAGATGTGAACAGAGCTGCTATTTCATTTTATTTATTTATTTATTTTATTTATTTACATCTGTTGACCGGGAGTGTCTGACTGAATCTAGGTCCATTTTCTGCAGAGGCCCGGGGAGTAAAGATCCACGGTTAAAATACACAGACAGTAGTAACATTGGATTTACATAGCAATTAATTTGATCAGCATAGCAATTAACAATTGCAAACATAGTTACAGATGAAGAACATAGTACATCAGTAGACAACTAGAATCTTTATCATCTGCGAAGTACATAACAGACATTAACAATTATTACAATAAGAAGTTCCTGCTATATAAGTAATTAGGCTTATGAGCATCCGAGCTTGCTATAATCAAGGTAGTTAGTGGGGTGGAAAGAAAGGTAGTGAGTGGATGGGGTGGGTGATATTAGAGGGGGAGTTGCAAGGGCATAGCCAGCATGTTTTTAGGTGCACTTTTAGTAAAGTTTTAAAGTGGGTGCATGATGGTACAGAGGTAATTGTGGGTGGCAGGTAGTTCCATAATTTGGCTATGCCGCAAGAGAATATTGCTTCTCCAGCAGTGTTATTGGCTTTAGTGACCTGTAAGTGAATTTTGTTGCTGGATCTTGGTCTGGTGGTGCAATAGGGTTGAAGTAGATTCTGGAGGTATGGGACTTTGAGTGGATGGTTTACTAGTTTGTGAGTGAGTGTGAGTTGATACCATTGAAGGAGGTGAGGGAGTTCAAGCCAGCCCAGTTCAGCAAGTGAGAGACAGTGGTGACTATGGTAGGATGCCCCTGTGGCGAATTTGGCAATTTTGTTGTAGCAGGTCTCGAGCTTGTTTAGATCGCATTGCCTTAGGTTGGTATATATTGGAAATAAGGTGGGAGTTTGCTACTAAAATCTTTTTGTTTTTTTGTTTTGTTTAAAACTCGGTGCACAGAGTGCACACCCGTTTAGGCAATGTAAACACTGCTAGGCAGCCTAAGACACACATCCTTCCTTAGCTGTGCTTAGCTAAGGGCAAACACGGGCCACAGAGCTCCAATAAGCTTACAGCATGCATGACACTCCCGCTTATGAGGTCATCTACCTCTTATATTTATACAATGGTGTTGCTCCATCTGGTCTGTTGGGTGCTAGCTATCACTGAGAGGAAATCTGTGATTCAGTATCATTCCTCTCATTTGCATAAAACAGAATGCTAATTCATAGTTACCACACTCACACTGAGCCTTCCCCCTTAGCAACCTCCATTCCCTGGTATTGTTGTCTTATGCATGCCATTGACTATTATGGCAAAATGCTGATTTGGGTTTAAAAGCTTATTTCCAACTTTTTTCTTATTTTCCAGCTGATCCCATTTGTGCACCACTGCCCTATGCTTAAACAGCCGAGATTGGCCAAAACAAAACTTATTTATAAAATTGCAACTATTTTCATGCCAATGACCATATATTTGGCCATTGGCATGCCAACTACATTGAATACATGCTTTCTTTTCAGCTATCATGCCTACATTTCTGCAGGTTACACTAGTCTTGCACAGATGGCTGCCTGCTTCCTGGATCACTAATTCACCTCATTTGCATAGTTTTCACCAGCAAATGAGGAAATTAGCAAATAGCAGTGGTGTCCATCCAGAAATAGTGCAGGAGCGCTCGTGCATGTCCCAGGAGCCCATTCCTGGACCGCTCGTCATCCATATTGTGTGCAGTAACTCTTGCACTATTCCTGCACTCAGTGCTGAGCTTGCTGAATCTGGGGGGTAATTTGGTACAACTGGCTTGACAATGCAGTTATGATGTCCTCACCCTTTTCTTTGGGGTTGAGAGTTCAAAGTCATGTAAAAATGCTGTCAAAGTGCACAGTTGTTGCTGTTCAAGAAATGAATAGCTATAGTCCTTTCCTACACCCTTCTTGCACATCCCTACCTACCGTTCAGTATGTTTGTCCCCTGGTTGCACCCCATTTCACCACTTTCCTATCTCTACATTTTTCTTTTTTTATATCTTTTAGTGTGCTGCTGTGTGGCCCACTGCATCACACTGCTTCAGTAAGCTCAGCCAAATAGAGCTATATTGACTATATGTGTTTATAAACTTGCAATGCACACTTACAAACTAAACACCTATCACAAATTTCGAGCCCAAGACCATTGCACCTGCAAACCATTGCATTAACCTGCCATGCCACACAACTCTTACTTAAAACATGTGGTTTAAATAAAACATAGTAATTGCATCATTAAGCATGTTTCAGCGGAGCTGTGTGCCATGCCACACAAACTTGATTAAAAAGTAATTAAATTATAAATATTAGAAATGGGAATATACCTTGGACACTAGTGCAATAGTACATAACTAGAAAGCCAAAGACATAATAATGGATGCAAGTGAGGCCTGTGATAGCAGGTATATGCCTTTCAGCAGCAGCATGTAGGACACTTGCTAAGGCATCAATAGCAAAATACATGTTCAAGTGGGACGCTGGTGCACACATACCTCCATATAAAGCCATGTGCATACTGGTGAATGTAGAATATGTATGTCACAGTGTGCATGTGTGCACGTATATCTTGCAAATACACCTGTTGCAGCAGTGACTCAGTAAGCTCAGTCTGTTAATCTCCTTGCAAACACTACACTTTGTGACACACAGTCTTGGGTCCAAATCTAGTGGTGTGTAGAAGTGAATTTACAGTATTGTGAAGGCAGCAATTAATGAGTGAGTCATGCACTCTTTATCCACACAATGCATTTCAAATGACATGTCTGCTTTTCTCTGATTGAGGTCACAAGCCTGCAGGTAGGAACATACCTCACATATCCCTATAGCAAAACTGTATGTGCATAAAGTGTCACATCATGCATTAATATGAATTCACACAAAATGTAAATGCAGGTACTGCAAGTGAGGGCCACTAATATCAGTTACCACATAATCCTTCCAAGGTCACTGTGCAGATTATCACAGCTGCACATCTAACATACACATTGGAAGTCCCTGCTTGTAACAAGGCCTGCCTTGTAGATAATACACACTGCAAATTACTACCAGACTGTAACACATGGCCTGGCTTTTGCTCAAATGGTCGACATATTCTTATATTTATATCCCATTTTACCCAAGGACACACCAAGCATGTTGCCTAGTACTCTGTTAGTGATACAACTGCCTAACATACTTACCTTAAGCACTTGCCTTATTTGGAGTGGAAAGGGTAGCGTCACTCTGGCTCTGCCTGTACAACAAGGCTGACAGAGCTCCCACAGTTACTCCTACAGGTTGTTGTCCTCCAAATTGTTCACACTCTCTGCCTAAGTCTATTACCTGCGGCAGCTGCAGCCTGTAGAGCAGACATCTCTATGGTATGGTTTCGGCTACAGACCTTCCCTCTGCAATGATATAGTCTCCTCACCCCAGTAATGTCCAGCACAACATATCAGAAAGGGGCCCTAATCTATATGAAGGCCTTATATATTGTACAGTGGTTGCATGTCACTGGCTGATGATAGTAAAAATCAGCTGTGTTAACTGCAGTTAGCATTTCAGACCCACAGATTGGTTTAGAGGCATTCACCTGCTGATGAGAAGCACATTTAAAAGGCATGCAGATGGCTATGGGAAAAAGTCTGTATGAGACTTTCCTCACACAGAGCACGCCTTTGTGAAAACTTTACTATCACCACATATCAACAGAGGAATGCTGCACTCCATCAGGTATGTAACTGATTTTGTATACAACAGGATGCAGATAGGTGAACAGACATTCGGGGAATAGGGATTACAACATTATGCCTGTCGTAGACTTGTGACAATGACACGTCATTGATCTCCTGATGTCTTATACCTACGCAGGACATACATCAAGGGTGCATTGTCTGTTGTCATTGTGGCACACTGGTCTCATTGGACTGTCCCTTTATAGTGGTTGTAATAGCATACTGCTAATAGTGTTGCACTGTTCCTATGATGTATTATTGGGGGTTGCCCATAGGGGGCACACCACATTAGACTCGAGTGTTGGGTGTATGATCATACAGCAATATCTGTCATGGCACACACAAGAATACCTGACTATTGCTACTATCTTATAGGGTCATAGGTTCATAGGTTGGTACTAGGCTATCAGCCCTAGGGCCTATACAAGCCTAGCCATAACAATGCCCTGGCTATTTCTTCCCACGCTATTTACTTCCCTGGACCCCTGCCTAGCAGGGCAACTGATGTGATCCCTGGGGTGAATTTCCTTTCTCCCATCCAATTGTCAAGGTTCCTTTTGAAGAGGACCAAAGAGGCACTCTGCTTGATATGTATGGGCAATCTATTCCAGAGTCTGGGGAGTTTCTGGGTCAGGAACCTATCCCTCCAGAATGTTTTGTTTATTATGATGACAAGGTTTAGATCCCTGGAGCATGTGGCTCTGAGGGATTGGGATTTTTTTAAGTGGAGCATGTCCAACAGCTCTGGGTTTGACATGGCCTTGTATGTTAAGCAGAGATCGCCTCTGAGTAGACGATATGCAACAGAATATAGCTGGAGGTTTTTTAAGGTGGTCAGCGTAGGGCATCTGCTTTAGGCCTGTGATTCTTTTAGTGAGGTATTTCAGTGGCTTTTCCAGTTGTTGCAGATGTCTTGAGAGGTGCATACCAAATGGGGCATTGTATTCTATAATGGGTCTATTGAGGGATGAGTACAGTGGGACAATGACCTCCTTTTTTTCTGGATGAAAAGCCCTTAATGATGAGGTGTGCCACATAGAAGGATTTCCTGACTGTTGTGGCAATGTGGTTATCGAAGGTGAGACCACTGTCCACCTATGTCCCTAAGTCTCTTATCACACTTTTGGTGTTTAGTGTACTGCCACCTATATGGCAATTCACAGATACATGCTTTTTCCCAAAGGGGATAACTATACATTTCTTGGCATTGAGTTTGAGCCCATGGCTCTGGCACTAAGCATCTGTTTCTGTAAGGCCCTTTTATAGAGTATCCACATCATTTGGGGATTCAGTAATGGCTCCCAGTTTGCAGTCATCTGCAAAATCTGTAAGCCAGAGTCCCTTAGTGTTGGCCTGTACTTCAGAGAAGTAGATGCCAAAAAAGAGCAGTCCTAGGACTGAACCCTGAGGTACTCCACTTGTCACTTGTCTGGAGCTTGATTTGGTGTTGGCTACTTTTACAGTGTGGGTTCTATCAGTAAGCCAGTTAGCAGCCCATTGGGTGACATAGGGATTAATGCACAGCTTAGTAAGTTTGTCTATGATGCCAGAGTGGGGGGTGGTGTCAAAGGCCTTGGCAAAGTCTAGATAGGCTGTGTGGGCCACCTTACTCTTGTCCATGGCTCTGGAGACTGATTCGAAGAAGTCAATCAGGTTCAGGAGACAAGATCGGCCCTTCATGAACCCAAACTGGGTGGGGTCCAGTGTTTGAAGGTTGCCAATGTCTTTGTTTATAAGTTCCATGATAATACGCTCCATGGCCTTGCAGATAAGGCTCATCAGACTGATGTGATGATAGTTTCCACGATCCAAGGTGGAACCCCCTTGTGGAGTGAGATAACTGCAGCTCTGCGCCACTCAGTGGGCACAAAACCTGAGGTGAGGCTATGATTAAACATGACACTTAGTTGAGGTGCCAGTTCATATTGTAGTTCATGCAGTACACAGCCCGGGATGTCATCTGGTCCCATGGATGCTGTATTCTTAGCTTTGGAGAGTGCGTTTTTTACCTGTGTGGCCATTATTACTGGAATTTGGCAATCTTCCAGTATCGAGATGGGCCATTTAGGGAGTGAGGGGGGGGGGTGAAGTTGGCACTGAATCGATCTGCCAGGATATTGGCAATATCTTTGGGATCAGTATATTTAATGCCATTCTGTTTTAGCTCAGAGCAGATCTGAGCATTGCCATTTAGATTCCTGACATTGTTATAGAATGCCTTGTGGTTGTCTTTGGAATCTTTGGCAATTTTATTTTAGTAACTAGCTTTGGAGGATTTTATGAGGGATCACAATTTCTTACTGAGGCTGGTAAGGGAGTTTTTTGCATCCTGAGATTTTCCTCTTTTCTGCAACAGTTTCTTCCTTTTGTTGTAAAGTTTGTTTATGGCAGGGGACCACCAGATTGGCTTCCTTTTTTTCGATGAGAGCATCTTGGTTCTGTTTGGGATGGCACAATGTATGCATGAGTGGATGTGCTCATACAGTGCCTTAGTGTAGGATTCAGCAGTAGAACTTTCAGTTCCCGTCTGCATGGATGTCATGAAGTTTGTCACTTCTGACTTGAGCAGCATGAAGTTGGCTTTGGAGAAGTTTTTATGGAGGTTTTCTTACTGGGGGGTGGGGGTGGGATGTGGATGTTAAGGGTGATTAGCTTATGGTCAGACCTGACTAACGAGGGGGTGACCATAGGTGTGGAGCATCAATTTCCCATGTTGGTAATGACCAGGTCTAGGATATTGGAGCCCCTGGTGGGACTATGGATTAGTTGATCCAGGGTGTTGGAATTTATGAATTCCAAGAACCGTTGGGTAAATGTGTTGGTACATGAGTAGTTTTCCCAGTTAATGGCAGGGTAGTTAAAATCACCCAGTATTAGGGTGTTTGGTTCTATCTTAATATTTTCCAGTATGTTTAGAAAGGTGTAGTGAAAATCTTGGGGTATGGTGGGGGATCTGTAGCAAGCTACAATTTAGATTGCAGTCTTACCTAGTGTTCTTTGCACCTGGAGAATTTCAGACACATTGTGTTGTGCAACTAGCCTGGTGGTGTGAATATCCTTGGTGAATATTGACACTCCTCCACCTTTAGTGTTTCAGTCCTGGTTTGGTGGCCAAAAAGTGTGGTAAGAGTTGTAGCCTGGTATTGCAGGGGTGCTCTCTGGAGCCTTGAACCAGGTCTCAGTTACTGCACAGATATCTATGTTCTCCATTTTTAGGAGTGCCTTGAGAGAGTGTATTTTGAGGTTTAGACTTCTAGCATTGAGTAGCATTACCTTCAGATTTTGCATGCTTGTACCTGTTATGGTGGTGGTTTTATTCTTTGAACTTTGCCTAAAAAAGGCACTATAGGGGTGGCAAGAGCCTTAGCCAGTAACCTGAATCCCAGGGGCGACAGGTGTAGACCATCTCTGGCAAAGCATCGTGGTCTGTTGATCATGTCGATCATTTTCCAGTATGTTTAGAAAGGTGTAGTGAGAATCTTGGGGTATGGTGGGGGATGTGTAGCAAGCTACAATTTGGATTGCAGTCTTACCTAGTGTTTGTTGCACCTGGAGAATTTCAGATGCATTGTGATGAGCAACTAACCTGGTGGTGTGAATATCCTTGGTGAATATTGACACTCCTCCACCTTTAGTGTTTCGGTCCTGGTTTGATGGCCGAAAAGTGTGGTAAGAGTTGTAGCCTGGTATTGCAGGGGTGCTCTCTGGAGCCTTGAACCAGGTCTCATTTACTGCACAGATATCGATGTTCTCCATTTTTAGGAGTGCCTTGAGAGAGTGCATTTTGAGGTTTAGACTTCTAGCATTGAGTAGCATTACCTTCAGATTTTGCATGCTTGTACCTGTTATGGTGTTGGATTTGTCCTTTGAACTTTGCCTAAAAAAGGCACTATATTGGGTGGCAAAAGCCTTAGCCAGTAACCTGAATCCCAGGGGCGACAGGTGTAGACCATCTCTGGCAAAGTATCATGGTCTGTCGATCATGTCTTCCAGTGGTGGCTGGTGACTTCAAATCAAAGGGGGACTGCAGGAAACAGCTGAATGGGTGGGGTCAATGGGAATGGTTGTGGCCAACTAGAAAGGGGAGGAGCTATTATCAAAACCACAAAAACTGTAACTTTAATTAAATATGCTGCCCTGGGTGCCAAACTATCATTATGAGAGTCCAATCAAGAAAAAAGGAAAGTGTAGAAGAAAAAAAAATATTTCAATCCATTGGCTACATGGCAGCTTACTTAATATCTAGATGGAAACAAAAAGGTTGTGAGGCATGAAAAAAATAAATTACTTTTTAAATACATTACTAGAATGCCAGTTAAAATCAAGTATAAAAAACAAGCAGCACTCAACTCAAACCACTTCTCCTTGCACTGCGGTTCTAATTATAATTTATATTCAGCTTTATTAAAGTACCAAGTAACATGCTGAAAGTAGCAATCTCTGTGATACCCCACTTGTAAAAATGTTTCTTATCCAAAAAAGACCTGCTGCCTGACAACAACTATCTACTTGTTTCATGGGGAAAACATGATCAAAGTAAAAAATGAAAAGCAAACAGGAAACAAGTTCAACATACATTGCTTAAAGGATTACTGCACAGGATATGGACCACACATGATATATTGGCATTCTGTTTCGTTTGCAGATAAAGCCTGTAATGTGCTCTTAAAATAATGTAATCTTGTCCTTTATTACAAATACTGTCATATGCATTTCAATATCCAAGGCTTATATGTTATCTAGTTATGTAAGTATTCTCTGCATGGCAACAACAGAAAGGCTTTCAATGTTGGCAATTCGTGAACAGTATGCTTATTAAAACTTACTTGCATCTTACAATCTCAGACAAGCTTACCAGATGGTTGTTAAAGCATTGCTACTTAAACACAGAGCAACATGCACTTTCTGAATAATAAGCATAAATCAACAGTATAAAAATATGACAGAAACCAGAACATTCTGCAAAATCAAGGACAGATGAAAAGTCATTGTAGTACTTGTGTCTACCTTGGATGGGGGAATAGTCTGCACATTTACACTGCATACTGTTCCTTGCCTTGCTTGGACACACCCAGAGTCACTACATAGAGGAGTGGGGTGCAACAAGTATGTCACAATTTGAAATGTCTCTGGCTGACTGCGATGGCCCTGACACATTTGTCATACCTCTCAACCTCAGAGCAAGAAATCTGGACAAAGCCATACATAGAAGTGGGAAAAAGGCCCAAAAATAAGGACAATTTTTAAATATTGCTCTTATAAACTTCGAAAGATAATAGAATAGTAGGTCTTGCATTAGTATGAATTTTCTGAAGGGTATGAAATCTGAAACTGAAATGTCTGTCATTATTTTCTAACTTCAGTCTTTAATGATTTGAAACTAATTTGCTAAAAAAACACAATTTTATGAAAAATGGACCAAAAATGTGATTCAAAAATATAAAATAGCCACACAATACAGCTGGGAACCTGCAAAGAATGCACACATTTTAATAGTAGTACTGCTAACTTGAGCAGCTGACAAAATAAAAGAATCTACATGCATTTCTGAAATAAAAGCAATCTATAACTGATTATTACAGTTATTTATTAATTGTAAACCCTCCATGTTTTCTTCCAAAACTGCCATTTTGCGGAGAGATTATTAGGGGAAGAGCAACATTTTGAGCCAAAATCAGGTACAGTTGAGAGGTTTGGATATGCCTAATTCTATAAAGCAATTTATTTGCACGTACCTCTCAACCTGTTAATGCAGGAAATCTGAACAAGGCCAAATATATTGGGGGAACTTATAAACAGTACTAAAAATTGATCTTGCATAAACTGAGACAGTTGATAGAATAACAGGTCTTGCTTTAGCATGCATTTTTCTGAAGGTTATGAAGTCTGAAATTCAGTGTCTGTCATTATTTAGTGACTTAATTCCTAAATGATTTGACAGAAAACCACACATTTTATGAGGAACAAACCAAAAATAAGAAACAAAAATCTCTTTATTCTGCAAAAATCTGGACAGTTGAGAGGTATAGTTCAGCCGGGGCTGTTTGAGTTTGCTGCCCTTCCCCTCCCCCTCACAAAATCATGGTTGAATGGAGCTTCCCCCCTACAGCCATTCCAACAACCGGGAAAAGTGGAAAAACAAAAACCATAAACAGTAATGTGCATACTGCTTTACTTCTGCGATGATTTGGACTTCATTTGAAAGTTTTATTTTGCATTTTACCGCGCAAACACTAATAGATATCATATCTGCTAAACAAAGCAATGCAGTCTCACAATGAAAATAGACTTAGCATTAAAACCTCTCTGCCCTTGAAAACTCACATTCACTGAAACAGCATTGAAACCCACATTCAAAGAAAATACATTTTGCCAGTAGCAGATTAACTTTGGGTTTGGACTGTTTTCAAATCACAGGCCGCTTGCACACGAAACATACACATGCTCTTTCATACATCTTCCTGATTGTATTAAATTATATTCCTTGTACAATACAGTACAGTTTAAGAGGGTGTTTTAAATTTGTTTTGAAATTTTTCCAGTAAAGAATGAAACAAAATGCATGCACCAGTAATGACAAAACTGCCCAATTCAGAACATTTCCATCATAACCTGATCATCAGGTTACATCATCGTAACCTGATGAAGCGCACCGGGATGGTGCGTGAAAGCGCTTGTTCTTTTTTCAAATAAATCCTTTGATTTACTTCGTGGTGGTTCCTTGCAGTTCTACAAGTGAACATTTCCATCATAAAAGTCTACTCAAACTTCTACAGTCTACCAGTATCAGTGCATATGCAGAATCTCTGAAGTAAAAGTCATCTAAATAATTCCACATTAAAGAGATCTATAACTAATGAAGAGGCTGCTGCTAGCAAACAACTTTGTATTTCATTGTTTCATCTACAAATAAAGTGCCCATTACCCTTGAGGAATAAATTGCCTATCTTACACTAAAAAAATGATAAGCTAGCAATATTGCAATAGGGAATGGATGGCAAACAATAACAGGTTCATAGTTACTAGGATCTTCGCCAAAAAGGAGTGCAGCATCCACCCCCGTTGCAAAGTACAGTATCAGCAATGCATTTATCTACTGTGGGAGTAGAACCCACAGCCTTCTGCATCAAAAGCAAGTGTATTAACTGTTGTGCTATTAACAAGGCAAGAAGGCTCAGCATAAGCAGCACTAAACTTTTTCTCCCCTGCAGCTCTCAGCTTCTTGTAAAATCTACTCACTCAACTGTATCTCTGAACTTTGCAGCACAAAGAAATCTGGAAAAAGCCAAAGTTTTTTGCTGGGGGGGGGGGGCAAAAGCCCAAAAACCAGGGACGCATTTTAAACATTGCTTGTATAATGTTGGGAAGTTGCTAGAATAAAATGCGGTGTTACCACCATACGTTTCACTGCCAAGCCTTAAACCCAGGACCCTGTGCAAAACAGTCAGAGCAACATACCACTATGCCAAATCAGCTGTTTTAGGAAAGAGGAAGATGGAAACTTAAATGGCTACCATTTAGTGAATTCAGTTCTCATCATAGCACAGCTGTCAATCTCTTAGCACAAAATACCTGAGCAAAGCCAGTAATGGGTGAATACAGCCTCCAGACATTCAGTGAATTCAATTCTCACCATAGCTCTCAATCTCTTAGCAAAAAACACCCGGACAAAGCCAGTAATGGGGCAATATAGCCCCCGAACATATTCAGTGAATTCAGTTCTTACCATAGCTCTCAACCTTAGCACAAAAAATATGGATGAAGCCAATAATGGGGGAATGCAATCCCAAAAATAGAGACAAATTTCAAAAATCCATCTTATACACTTAGAAAATTGCTAGAATAAAAACTTTTGCATTACCATGCACTTTCTGAAGAATATGAAGCCTGATATTCAAATGTGTGTCATTGTTAACATTTATTAACCAGGAAAGTCTGATTTGGAACAAAAGCAAATTTTTAGCAGAGGCCCAGGGAGAAACACTCCAGATAAGACACATGTCTTTGTAAGATGGGAGGACACTAGAGGAAGCAAACACAGGGAGGGCATACAGACTCCACAGAAAAGGTAAGGCACCCCAGCCAAGAATCAAACCAGAGAATCTGTAGCTGTCAGGTAACAATGCTACCACTGCACCAATGCACTACCAGCTTTGCACGGACACAAATAGAGAAACCACAGATTTTATGAGGACTAGAACAAGTATGAGGGGGGAAAAATCTGCAATGTTTTTACACACACACACACACACACACACACACACACACACACACACACACACACACACACACGCACACACCCTGTCCTCCTCCACAAAATGGCTGCTGATCCATGAATCCCCTGGCCTGTGCATGGGTCTCCCTCTATCAAATGTCTGCCTGCGCATGGGTCTCCAATGAGAGATGGCTAGTCCCACAAGAGTAGCAGGCTGGAGCCTCTTTCCTGCTGGTGATGCAGTCAAGTCATCACCGCACAGACCTCTGAGCTGGAAGGGAGATCCCTGCCTTTCCTATCCAGACTGCCTAACAGAGCAGTCTAGAGCTCTTGAATGAGCACGCACGCATGCATGGAGTTCTCAGGAACCATGCACGCATGCGTCTGTGAATTTTTCTTTTTTTAATTTTAGTTTTCAGTTTATACAGGCGGGGGGCTGCAGGATGAGGGGGTCTGCAGTCCTGCAGTCCTATAGCACGAGCCACCCCTGACCAGGCAGACATATACTGGATCCCCTTTGAATGACACCAGAAGCTTAGCCAATTGTTGAAGTCAATCATTTTGTCCTTATATTGTGGTATAATTCTGGGCGAAGACAGGATGCTACTCAGGGCTAGGGTCATACCTGCCTGGGCCACATGATCCAAGAGCTCTTCCATGTCTCTTTTCGTGTAGTCCAGGGAGGTACGCCTCAAGTCATTCACTCCAACATGGATAATGACAGAGTCATATTTGTACTTGTTGTGGAGTGACTTGAGTGCATGTATTATGTGGCGGATCCTGGCACCTGACAGGCAGTTGATTGTAATTTTCTCCTTGTTCAACCTGATGAGTGGGACATCAGTGTGCCAGACTATAGAGTCACCTTTGACTAAAGTGTTAGGTACGTTGTCTTGCCTTAGTTGTAACCACACACTTAGTATGTTTATATACTGTAGAGTATGACATGTGTGAACAAGCAGAGGATAGTGCCAGCCATTTTGTCCTTGCTGTATCTCTACATAGTGTACTTCCACATATGTGATCCTGTAATGTGTTCCCCTTTTGGTGTCTTTCAGGAATCATGTGTCCTTGATGCCATGCACTCTTGTCTGATGCATAAAATGAAATTATACTGGAAGGCTTAGGCAACATCATAACATCCTACAGTCCAGGAGGAGGCAAAACAGGGACATTGGGCTGCATTGTGAACAGACCTTGTCCGTGATGTGAATGGCATGGGCCATCAGGGCAGCAGGTTCAACACTGTGCAGTGGACATGATCAATGCTGCATGACGGAGGGCAGCAGATGTAGCCAGGGATTGTGTCATCACTGGTGGAGGACCTGCAGCAGAGCAACCACTCTCGGCCACTGAGGAATTCTTGGTGGACCTAAGCACACATGACATCTCCCAGGCATGCATCATACCATACATTGTGGAGGTGTGTGCCACAGTTTCCACAGCAGAGGAGCATGCAGGTAGGCATACTGTAATACTGTAGCAGTCAATGTGTCAGGCTGTACATACATTTACGTGGGTGTCAGATCTTTGTTTTGGGGGGGGTGAGGGTTTTACCTCAGTTGTACTCTCATATTCAGAATGTGACCAATACAACAGTAACACAGTAGCTACTGTAAATGTGAGATATATGGATGTATTACCTTGTTGTGTTGCAACATGCATTGGTACTGACATTACCTCACCCTCTACTTTTCACAGGTCTAGCAGGTATTGGCTAAGGCCATGGTCCTGCTCCTGATAAGCATGACATTGTTTTATTAAGGAATATTTATATTCTATTAAAGTTAAGGGCCTTAATAATGCCCTATTTAAACATAATTTCATGAGAAAACAGGGTAGAATGTTTTTATTTTCCGTTCTGGACAGGTACATAAGGATCTTAGAGGTGTAATCACAGGAGTGTAGCTGAACAAATAGAAACACTTTGGCAGTGAGAGTTAACAAAATATAAGCCTCCTGGTTTAAATGAGGCATTTACTCTAAAACGCCTTTTAAAAACAAAAGGTTGAAAGGACATTAAATTAGGCATGAGACATGTATTTCAATATATTTGTTAAGATAGATGTACTGGGTTTTTATTTGTTGTTTTTATCAAGTATAGTGTCATATTGCTTAATTAAAAGGTAGATTTTACTTGTCATGTTTTACTTGATTTACTTGAAGTGATTGTTATAAAGTCTTGCGTTTAATGTGTATTTTGTTCTGAGGAAGTCTATTTTGGACGAAAGCGGAGAAGAAAAAAGTTTGACTGCTAATCCAGCTGTGGGTCTTTGTTATTATGAATATTGGTGGATTATTCGTACACAATAGAGCAGGTTTTCATGTACCAGGTTTTTTCTTTCATATCACAGATGACCAGGGGGTACGTCTCTGTCCCCTACACAACCTGATGTCAGTGTCTCTTTGGACTCTGATGATGATGGTGGTCACAGTGAAGTACAGGTAGGGGTGTTGGGGGCTAAATCTGTCCCAGAGGTAGACATCCCTCTTCTTCCTCCATTGTCACCACACACAGTCAGTATGCCCACACATACCCAGTCCCTGGAGGCCACAGATATTGGACAGTCACAGGGTGGGAACATTGAACAAAAAAGTGCGGCAACTATGGCTACAGTTAGTGTAGACATTGTCCATAGCCAGACAGCTGGCAAGGTCGCACACAGGTGGATTAACAGAGGTGCTTGTAGGAGGACTGCTGTCCGTCCACCACCTGTGGTAGGTGTCACATCACAGGTCACTTGGTGCATGTTTCAGGCCATCATGGAAGCACGGACAGGCTCTGAATGAAACACCAGATGTATGCTTATGGATTTGGATGCAGCACAGTCTGGCATCTGTGACTGCCTCCACCATACTGGGGACACCTTGGAATGGTTGACTGATGCAGTAGACAGAAAGTAGGCTGAGACTGTCTGTCTTGGACTGTACATTGCTTATGCTGTAACGTGTGTTTGGAGTTGAACATCAGACTTTTGGATGTAGATCAGTGACCCCATCTGCTGAGAGTCCATGTGGCCATGCACAATCACGCTCCCATAGTGGCAGTACATCCTGCACTACAGAGGGGAGTTTGCTGTCCACACCATGACATGGCAAGCCATGGGCTCATGGTCCTGGTTGTTCTCATGTGGAGCATGGTCCTGGCAGACAGCAGCCACCATCAGGTACTAGCACCACTTCTGGCCTCAGGCATGGAGGTGCCAGTGCAACTTCTGTCAGAGCCAGTTTTCGTGTTTGGGACAAGAGACGGTGAACTGTGAAGTCTACCATGTATGGTCCAAAGCTGTCCAAAATACACACATGTAGGGCTAGCACTGAGCTTGACTGTGCACATGCACACACACCACTGTCAAATACAGGTCACCTACAGACACACATGGCACCTTTCCATGTCCCATCTTACCTGCTTCCCTTCCTGACTCATACACATGCTGTCAACTGTTTGGGTCAGCCTAGGCCTCCTACAAGCCCACACAACACCCTGTGCAAGTGATGATATCTGTACCACGTCCCTGTCATCCTTGCCATTGATGCAGGGAAATTAAGCTATGTGTCTGATGCACAGCATGACTACATTAGTTAACATGTACTTTTGCATTGCAGAGATGTTTTGCCATGATCTTGTAGTATTTAATGACAGATACTATGCTGGCATTTGTCAAGAGTATGCCACATACTTTTGTGTACCTTATGTTGTATGATGTTGTAATGACTGTATAGTTACACAATGACAAGTGTGTCACAGAGAACAAAAAGAAACCAAACTAATGAAGAAATAAAGAGTGGCAATAGCGAGCAAAATGATGATGATGGTGATCTGATGAAGGTGGGGAGATTGCTCTCTACCGAAAGCGCTTATCCACAATAAAAGTATCGTATTGTTTCTTTGAAGTTGCAGAATTTGTGCTCCAAGTTTCCTGTTTCATTTTGCTCGCTATTGCCACTCTTTATTTCTTCAAGTGTGTCACAGACTTGTTTCTGGCTCTGTTTCAAGAGTCTGTTGGGTACCCTATGAATACACAGAGGCAATAAAGCAGCACAGGATGGCATGTCAGCACAGCAGAAATATGTCTTCGGCAAGGTACAGCACTATAATTGTATGGCTCCATAGGGTCATATATTTATAACAGGCTAACAAGCACAACAATGTACTCATTCATCCCTAATCTGTGAACAGATCTGCTACCCTTGATAAGTGTCACCAGGGTTTTGGGAACTCATGCATCTACAAGCTGTGGTGATGGAGATTACCCATCTACAAATATCATGTGTCCTGTACAGACAGTTGCCTAGCTCCCATTATGATCGTCATGTTATACATCCCATTTTATAACCTGTACAGCAGATGTGTGCTTCACATGCATGGGTGTCTGTTTCATGTAGGGTATACTGTCTGTGTTGCATATCTGTCTCTGCAGTGATGTTGTAGGCATGTAGAACAGATGAGACATGTGTTAGTCCTGTCATGGATACGCGGGAGGTACACAGTGGGATCATATACCTCCCTCTATGGAGCCATACACATCCCCTCGAAAGCATTTAGGAGACAGACTACACATGTACGGTTGTGACATGTTATCTGAGCTGTGTATTGGTGTACCATAGAATCTGTGTGGCTGCTACAGTTGTACTATATACCTGTGTAGTGACATAGCAAGGGTACCATTGCACACAATGATAGTTGTGATGAGTGGCACATTCAGTACAGCAGTGATAGTTTGGGATTTACATCCAAATCCTGACAGTGTAGGTTGTAGAACAGTGAATGCATCCCCACATCTTACCGACCAGTGAGCATCAAAGGCTACATTACTCTCTGTGTCCATAACTCCATGTGTAATGGTTCAACAATGTGTGGTATACAGACACTAAAATATTTTGCAGGGGCGGATGATTTCCCACAGGGTAGTATTGCGCAGTTGTTGTCAGATATTGTCAGTGTCTCAAAGTACAATTGACTGTGTCTTAGGCCATCCTGGATAACTGCTGGTTCTGTGTAGGAGTCTGTGACAGCTCCCAATATGCAATCACATGCTAATGCATTCAGTCAGAAGTCACTCACTGACAGTGGCTGTGACTGCAGAGAGGGAATAGGTAGACAGAGTATGCCAATAATGTAATAATGGAGGACAGTGAACCCCACTGGTGACATTGAAGTGCAGGTCCCTCAATGCTATCCTTCCACCGTATGACTTTCAGGCACTTGCCTATCCACCAGCTGACATAACACTCTGTATATGATGTACACAGTTTCCTGCAAGGTCTGCTGACCTAATATTGTCATACACCTTGTCAGGCTATGGTTGCTTAGTCATGGTGTGGTCTCTCAATGCTATCTGCCCACAGTATGACTTTCAGACACTTGCCTATCCACCAGCTGACATAACACTCTGTACATGACATACACAGTTTCCTCAAAGGCCTGCTGATCTAATATTATCATATGCCTTGTCAGGCTATGGTTGTTGGAGTGAGATGTATGTCTGACATCCACTGCATAGTGTAACAGTCAATCGGCTCTGCTAGTTACAGTTGTTATGCATGATCTGGCCTTGAGCAGAAGTAACAGTGTTTGGTCCAGTGATACTAGGTGTATGACAGTGTCACTGCTCATATCCATGCTACCTCCTATCATGGCATTTCAGATAACATGACTCGGAGATCTGGGGACAACACTTGGCACTACATGCTAGTTGTCCTCCATACAAGTAAATATTGCAGTTACTTTCAGCATGTTGCATGAAAAGAGTCATGCAAGGTGTCTGTGCAGAGCACAGGCAAACACATTAGGGATGTGTTATATGTTCACATTGTGTTGCTTAGTCATGCTGTGGCTCACTTGCCTAAAGGATAGTCCAGGTCCTTACCTACAATGCCCTGCAGCAGTGCCATGACAACCCCACATGGGGAACCAACGTAGTGCATCATATGTTTACCAATATAGGTGACCAGTAGAGCATTCCTAATGTGAGGTCCTCCCTGGTGGGATCTGGTCACAGATCAGTTTTCTTAGAACTACCAGCATGTTCATAGAACTACCAGCATGTACCACCCCCTGCAGAAATACAGACATATATGTCAAGACAACTATTTATTACCTCCTATGGAATGGTTGACATAGCATGACTGCACCTCCCCATTCAGGTGAGACAGGCAAAAATGCAGAGCTCTAGACCCATGCATTATGTCAGCAGCATTACAATGTTGTGAATTCAGCTGTACATAACAGGTGGGGCATAGGCTCATCATGACTCAGCAAACCTGACTGGTGGACAACTGCCATTAGCAGGCTGTGCAATAACAGGTGGATAGCATGACAGTTGGGATGAGGCTGCCCCCATATCATGGAGGCACTACCTCCTCATCTAAAAGATGCAGATACTGTCGTTGTGATGTTGAATAGACACAGTAAGTGACAAAAGTAGCCACCCATGCCATGCAAAGCATAACCATAATGCATGGGGTAGTTACATGTGTGACCACAAAGGACAGGCCCAGATTGTCGGTGACCTCATACGTCATGATGCCACATATGATGGGTCAGAACTCATCCCTAGCCTTTACGCCCACACTGTCTGCGTCAACTACATTACCTTGTCTCCACCGCATGTGACATATGACATTCCTACAACCTGTCCCATAACTTCCAGATTTACAGAGCAGTTCATAACTGGCCTCTCAGTGGAGGATACACAGGATCTATTGCATATGCTACTTTTCCAGGCTGCATCCCACATGTGATCTGCCAAGGATTACTAACACCATTGGGGCACCCTTGCATTCATATAGACACTACCAGCTGCACACCAGCTAAGTGTTCTATGGCAATTGTTATACCCTTGTACAGAGGTGATGCATCCACTGACTGACATTACTATGCACTTCTTTGTCTGAGTATCCATATCTGTATACCCATATGGGCAATCATCATGGAGCTGATCAGCACACACATATATGTGTTCTACACACAGTTGACTGTATACAGCCTGGATGTGTGACAGGTGGAGCATGACTGTTACACTTGGTGAACATTTCTGAGGCAGTCACCATGGACCTGGATGAAGTTACATCAAGGCACACAACCCCAAGACTCAGCCAAGTCATCTGACAATATCCCCCATTCAGGCAGCATTTAAAAAGCACCAACTTAGGCATCCACAATACTGTCATTGTAGGGGTCATTAAGTGGCCCATTGCTAGCACACGTGCAACATAGGGACACCTGCCTCCAATAGCTGATCTGTCAGCAGCAAGGATCAACAGGGAGCAGTCCTGGGTCCTCTACTGCTTGGAATCCACTCAACCACAATACATGTGACTACTGACTGTCTGTCGCTAACAATGTTGGCTGACACCTGCAAATGGTGAGCACTCATAGAGTCTCTGTGGTCACTATCCTGCAAGAGGGTATTGTGAACACATGCCTGTTGACATAGTAATGGCCACAAACTCCATGGAACTATATATGTGGTATCAGTTTCATAAGTTATAACTATATACCTGGTAAGTAGCACATTGATATGTATTTATTTATTTATTTACATTTGTTAACTGGGTAGTGTTGAACTGGGCAAGAAGCCCATTTTCAGTGGAGACCCAGAGAGAAACTCTCCAGAACAGTGCAATCAGTTAATATTTACAAACAAAATTTAACAAAGTTAAATAAGGTAGAACAAGTAATTATAAAAACACAAAAATTGGCAGTAATTAAAACAGATGAAAACATAGTTACATATGGGAGCAATAGCCATTAAGACACATATTAATAACGATATAGAAGTGTACAACCTCTAGCAGAGAAAAAGTTGTTTCCATCTGAAAAAAGGAAAAAGAAACAAGGGCTTATAAATACTAGTTGCTTAAATGAGAAAAGTGGTATTGGAGAAAGAGAGATGTGAAATAATAGGCGAAAGTCAACTAATCAGGAGCATTACAGGGGCAGAGCCATTTGCCATTGAGATAAACTCATAGGCTTTTTTAAATGAGGATAAGTTGGAGTTGTTTTGGATGTGCTGAGGAAGAGCATTCCAGACCTTAGCTGTTTTATGAAAGTAGAGGGAATCACCATGATAGTTATGAAACTAGGTAACTTTAAGCATTAGTCTGTCAGAAGATCTAAGAGCTCTACAGTTAATGTTTGGTTGAACCAGGGATGAGAGTGCAGGGCAATTGCTGAGGTAATGTATTATTTTGTGGGCAAAAGTAAGCTGGTTTAGTTTTAATAGGTTTGTTAATTCCAGCCAGTTAAGTAGTTGAAGAACAGAACAATGATGAGTTTTTTGGGGTTGATTGGTGGCAAACTTAGCAATTTTGTTATAGCAGGACTCTAGGTGACTAATATCAGTCCTAAATAGATTGGTGTAGATTTGTGAGCAGTAGAGTAGTGTAGAAAGTAAACAAGATCTAGCTGTGGCTAGTCTGGCTTGGTTTGGGAGGTATGGTTTGGCCCTATATAGAGATCCAAGTTTTCTCACAACATGTGCTATACATACTCAGGGGTAAACAAACTAGCCACACAGACCTGGCCACACAGGTTTAACCTAATGTGCCTCACATCACCATGTCTCTACAGTGGTATGGCAGGAATCATATGGCATAGCTGAGGCCACAGTCTCCTGTAAGTGACATACTCATAACCTTTACATACTCTTTCCTCAGCATGCCAATATCTGATTGCAATTGCCATTTGGTGATGTACCTTTCCAAGCAGTACTGGAAATTGCACACAATAGTATTGTCCCTCACAAGGTCACTTTATGTCTTCAGTATGTGTTCAATGGGGATAGTCTATAATGAGTGTCATTGTCACCTGGGGCATACAGACTACTCAGATGTGACCTCTGGCTTACATATGGGACAATATGTCACCCTGCTTGATTGCATATGCTGCCTATCTGCAGGAGGTATAGAAGATGGCTAACCCACTGTAAGGACATTAACATCATACGTGAAGTTGGTGCTATATGGTTGTGGGAGAGATGTGTCTAGCAGACTTAAACACACCCTTGAAACAAAACCATGCCTAATGGCACACAGATCACCTCAGTGCACCTCACCTCATGCCATCTGTATGATTGGCTGCGTAACCGTTATCTCAACTCCAGGCATCTGTCTGTGTCCCTCTTGGACTTGGACAATATTTGCTGATCCTGTAACTATGGGTATAAAGATGTCTATGATTATGAAGGCTGTATGGCCATTATGCCAGTGAAATTCAAATGTCCTATGGTTCCATAGCATGATGTAAAATGATCTAAGAGGCTCACACACAACCATGGATACATTGAGTCTAGCACCACTTACAATCACTGCATACAGGACACATGCCAAGGCACACACATAGTGCAAATTGACTGTATGTAGATGAGAACACTTACCTATGTAATGGTACATGCTACAGATTACAGTACATGATGCACTCAACACACTTCATGTCTGCTAGTACTATTAGTTCAGGAAATATTATGCTTGATGAAATCAGCAGGCCTTGTTGTGGTCAGTCCTTTTGGGGGGGGGGCACATCACACATTACAAATAAAATACTGCAAAATCCTACCTATTACTATGTTGCCAAGATGATCCTGTTTATGCCAATGGGACACACACACACACACACACACACACACACACACACACACACACACACACACACACACACACACACACACACACACACACACCAAGTACCTGGCATGAGATTAGAACCTCTCCCTATCTAGTCTTACACACTATAGATCACAGTATTTGTCACACATGCCATGGCTTAATTCTGGATGCTGCATTCTCAGCTGCTAGTCTTAAGGTGGATGACATCATCAGGTCTTGTAGAAGAGGGCAATGTGGAAGCCAGCAGCAAGTTACAGATAGAAAAAGTGTATAACCATTGCAATTGGATAGCCTATGAGGACATGGTCATTGTTTTGCAGAGGGATGCACACACACACACACACACACACACACACACACACACACACACACACACACACACACACACACAAACAAACGCGCACACACACACACACACACACACACACACACACACACACACACACACACACACACTCACACACACACACACACATACACACACACATGCACCAAGTAGCTTGGAGTGAGATTAGAACCCATTACTATCTAGCTTTATTCACTGTAGATCACAATACTTATTGTATGTGCCACAGGTTGAGTCCGTTGTATATGTGATTGCAGGCACAGTACTTGTGTATTACACAAACTAGGCTTGTGTTGAACAGCATCTGTGGTCTGCAGAGTGATATTGCTTCATACTGTTATCTGCATCTAATATGCTAGCAGTGGGATAACTGTTATTATCTTAGCTATATGTGTACATTTACCAATATGGCCATATTTGGCTGCTTGCAGTTAGATTGGCAAACCTGTGGGCAGGAGCCATGTGCCCTGTCCATGTTTGCATTGACAAATACAACACCTGCATACCTGCGTCTCTCTATGTGGTAACATGCAGTTGGCACAGGGATGCTTAGGTAATTGGATTATGTACTGTTGCATCCTTAGTTTGCATCCTTTAAGTAATAGTACGAATGTGTGACAGTGCAGATTTATTCACCATTATTAGGGTTTGTAGGGCAATACAGACATCCACATACATATTTATGTAATAACAGAGATGTATATATAAATGTAGTTCTGTGTGTGTATGATACGTATATGTGTTATGTAGATATATGGGGAGAGTCTATGTATCACTGTGATATATATAGCTATAGATATAGGTATATATCTTTTTGACACTACATAGAGATAGATATGCTATGTATGTGAGAGAGAGATAGGGACAGACGGATATGTATATGTCTGTATACATAAAAGGTTAGTCTGATGATGGGACAACAGAATTGTACAGAATTGCACTCATTTTAACTAAGTGCTCGGGCATTCCCAGTGTGATGGTCAGTACTTATAAAGTGACTCTAGACCACACCTACCAGTACACCAGTCCAGGATTTTGTGCATTACAGACTATAAAGCTGAAAGACAACACACACACAGACTATACCTCTCAACTGTCCAGAGTTTTGCAGAATGTCCAGACTTTTGGCTCATAGTTTTGGTCTGTTCTTCATAAAATTTGTGGTTTTTCTGGCAAATCACTTGGATGAACTTAGGACTGAAGTCACTAAATAGTGACATGCATTTGAGTTTCTTTTTTTCTTATTCAATAAGTTTTATTTTTCTTTTACAATTATATATGACACAGAAAACATTTCAATCTTTACAACATGACTATAGGACTATGTTAAACATTAATGTTAATACCATAAGGTGTAGGTCATACAACACATTTATTTACACTATTTACACAGATGCTTTCACCATTAGCTCAATTGTTATACAAAACAACATATACAATCTTAATACCCAAACTATGATTAGTCTGTCAAATCCTGTATGAGTTTCTAAGTTCCATTAAGGTGTATTCTTAAGTTGCTATGTGGTTGACTATGCTAATATTATATTAAAGGTTTGTTCCCAAATGTCTCTGGACTTCATGTTTTGGTTTCTTTTATCCATTACTATTTTGTGGGCTAAATTATGTTTTATGGCTATTTGTTTACAACCCTCCCAAGATATATTCAACAGATCTAGCCATTTGAGAGCTATATATAGTTTCATTAGTAGAAAAATTATTAAGAGTGTATTTGCTTGTTTTTTTGGGGATGTTAGATGGAAGAATGTGTAATAAGGCAAATTCCCATCTTAATGTTGATGTTTGGTAGCCCATCTTTTGTAACTGTACTTTGAGAGAATTCCATAATTTGTACACACATTTACAACTCCAAAATACATGCAATAGGTCAACTGTCTAGTCCTTGCATTGTGAGCATAGTGGTGACCTTGATGTATTGAATTTATGGATGCTTGCAGGTGTGAAGTATGTATTATTATTAATCATTTGCTGAGTGTAAGGTAATTTTTAAGTGGTATAATCTTCAGTGTTAAGCTAATTGCTTGTGTTATTTGTTGGGCATCTATGGAGGTTTTAGTTTTCTCCAGTAGTTGGAAAAAAGAAGCTCTTTCTGGAATTTAATCTCGCTTATCATTTTATATGAATTAGTAATAGTTTTCCTTGTTGAAAGAATAGTTTTCCAAAGCAAATTGCAAGTTTCTGTGTCACTATTGGATATAGTAATGTTTTGAAGGTAACTGGGACACAGTTCTTTGATTTGTCTTAATATTATTATGTAAGATTTGGAAAGCATACATTTGAGTTTCTGACTTCAAATCCTTCAGAAAAATGTCTGTTGAAACAAACCTTGTTATTTTAGCAACTGTTTAAGTTTATGAGAGCAGTATTTCACATATGGCCCTATTTGTGGGCCTTTGTCCCCCCATTTTGTCTGGCTTTGAACAGATTGCTTGCACTAAGAGGTTGAGAGGTATGTTACAGACATTGACATCTGTCCCTGTTTCTGCAGTACTGCACATCACTCAATATGTTCACAGCATTCCCCATCTGTCTGCTGTACTTAATACGTGACTGAGGGTCATAATGTTACACAATGCAGAGACTGATAGTCTGTGAAAACACCAACCTAATAATACCTCACATGCAAAAGATGTGCCTACTTCCAGATTAGAAGCATTAACACTATCACCCATGCTAACTTCCCTAGTCCACTGAGACACGAAGGCTGCCAGACAGAGTGGAGTCATTCATCGCACAATCAAAAGCATAAATATGTACATTGTTAGTCCTGCATTACATGTGACATATGATGTGTGATCGAGTTCTAGGTTACAGCCCTGTGATTGCTGGTCTGCTGATATACCATTGCTGACTTACTGTTAAAGTAGTTATATTGGAACACTGCTGTGTGTGGGGTGGGGAACAACTGCATATGATCTACTGGGATAGGCAGTAGTCCAAATATTATGTGACCCCAGTGTTTAACATCTCCCTTGACTGATGTAGTGAATATTCACACCATGAGGACGAGTGATTATTAGGGAACACATACTATTGGACTGGGTATCTGTAGTCCCATGTGGATGTTACTTCTGTCCACATAGCCCACCATATTTCCTTGCATAAATGCAACAGATCCATACATATGATACCATCTTATAGTCATGCCTATCAACTGTTCAGGTTTTCACAGAATGTCCAGATTTTTTCCTCATATTTCTGGTTCATTTTTCATAAAATTGTGTTTTTTCTGGCAAATTAGTGCCTTATCATAGAAAATAATGACAGGAATTTGGGTTTCAGACTTCTTACCCTTCAGAAAATTCATGCTAATGCAAAACCTGTTATTCTATCAACTTTCTAAGTTTGTAAGAGCAATATTTAAAAACTGTCCCTATTTTTGGTTCTTTGTCCCAATTTTATATATGGCTTTGTCCAGATTTCTTGCTCTAAAAGGCTGAGATGTATGATTACAGTAATCCTTACAATTAGAGTGTAGGTTAGAGACTTACCTTGCGAATGCAGAAGTTAACAGGACTGTAGTTCAGGGCTGACTCTGTGTGATGAAGCAGTACACAGCAAATACATGGGTAGGTACAGACTGTGTGGGTTGTCTGGCAAAAAAAAATTAGTATATGTATGTAAGTAGGAGTAAGATGTCAGTCCCTATGGCCCTAGGCTGTCAGTGAATGTGCTACGCATTTTTTCTTAGCCAAAGCCAGGGTGTACTGGGCATGCCTACATCATCAGTGTTTTCCTCCTCCGAGTCCTCCTGTGACTGTAGCTGTGGTGATGTAGGCACTGGAGGGGGGCTGTGTATCCTTTCCCTTTGCTGATCCTGCTGGATTATATTATGTAGCATGGCACATATTGTGAACATATGTGCACTTGTGGCTAGAGAGTACTGCAGGGCTCCACCATATATATCGAGGCACCAAAACTGTGACTTCAGAATCCCAAACACACACTCTATGATGTTCCTAGTTTGTGCATGTGCCTCATTATGGCATTCTTACATGGGTGTGTGTGCATTTCTGATGGCTGTTATCATCCACAGTTCTAGTGTGTAGCCAGCATCCCCCAGTAAATGGCTGTGTGGGATGTCCCCTCTAGCAAACATCTGGTACAGCTGTGATGCATGCCAGATATGAGAGCTGTGATAACTGTCAGGGCTGCCAGCACACGCATTCATGATAATCCCCTGGGCATCACACATTACCTGATGGTTGATGTAGTAGTATCCCTTGTGGTTGATGTAGATTCGATCCTCCTCACCGGGGGGTGCCTTGATGTGTACATGAGTGCAGTCTATGGTACCCAGTACTTCAGGTTAGTGTGCTACACAGTAGAAGTGTTGCATATTGCTGGCCCTCACCTCTGCGGTGAGGGGAAAAGAAATGTGCTCACAGGCATATGTTAGCATGGCATCCAGGAACTGGTTGAGTACACTGGAAGCAGATGGTTGTGAGACCCCCATCATGTCCCCAGTTGGTCTTTGGAAAATACCTGTAGCTAGTATACTAAGGGCTACACATACCTTTGTTTCCACTGGGATGGGTTCCCCTCTGTTGGCTCTGGGTCTGAGTTGAGGGTGGCAGAGCTCAGTGATTTCTTGTAGTATGCCCCTATCTACCCTGTAGTGCTCTACAATCTCCAGGTCATGTAGCTCCTGGAAGGTTACCCTAGGCCTGAACACTTCTCCTTCTCTGGCTAGGTCTATTGTCAGCAGCAGCAGCATTGACTTCAGCATCTAGCAGATACAGTTGTAGCAGACCTGCAGCAGCCCCTAGCATTCTGTCAGTTAAAATTCCCAAGTCTGTACTTCAATGGTGCAGATTATGGAGGAAAATCAGATTTTAGGGTGTATACATACTTTATAGTGCTCTGCTGTAGGTACTGACTGTGTGATTGGCTACCTATGATGCATTCCACCTGCCTAGTATGTCATTAACATCATTTAATGGCCCTAGTTTAAGTTAAACAGAGGTCAAAACTAATTAATATGTCACTGGCTTTTAAATACAATCAGCAATGTGGTGCGCCATACAAATGTGCACCCTGTAGGTAAACAAAGCTTAGCAGTCAGTGTACATACCCTCCCAGACTTCCATGCTTAGCATGGTGGCGTGCCATGCAAACATACTGCAAAATGGTCTCCTTAGCTAAACAAAGCTTAGTAGTGAATGCACACACCACCTGCAAGGATACGCTCAGCACAGCAGAGCACTATGCAAACAAGCTGAAATAAGCTTAGAAGTCATTGGCATACCCTCCCCTAATGTCAGCATCAACAATATGATTCTCTGCCTACATGAAAGGGCTATGCGGACACGATTACTCCTTTGTGCTATTCAGTAGCTTCACCTAATTTGCATAAGGATCCATGCTCACAGTCTGGAAACTACATGCTTCAAAGCCCTACCACATTAGCAACAGCACTAATACACCATTACAGATACTCCATGCAGGGTCCTGTAATACATTTCTGCCACATAATATTAATTTTGCTTTTTCCAATTTTTTTAAATTTTTTTTATAAAGCATGTGTGCATACTGTGGCACGTCACACAAACATGGTCAGATTATTTAAAAAAATACATTTAATTTAACGTATTTCCTTTAATTTGTCAGGCACACGGAGGATAGTTTTGCTCATATCTGTACATGGTATGCCATTTCTGTACATCTATTTACATTTTTATAGCCCTTTTTGTCTGTCGATGTTCTTGTACATGGACTTTTTCCATGTACACTATGGACACTGACATGGGGTCTGTGGAGTTGCCTATCTGCTTGCTGGATCGCTCTACCTGCCTCATTTGCATAATATTCACCTGCTTATGAGGAGATTTGCATGCCATGGAAGTTTCTGTGTTGGCACACTTGAGAGCGTCACTCAGCAGCACTTACTGAGTCTACGAATGTTTACGGCTGTGTTAGCAGCATGGCACGATGCCTACATGGAAAAAATGTGTAGGCTTTATTAAATTCCCCCAATAATTGATGATACTTAGTGACTGTGTGTAAAAATACTGTCAAGACATATTTCCTGTTTTATAACCATGCTAGTTATTAAACAAATGTCACTATGGTGCTTTCTCAATGATGTAAGCAAGATCAAGGTAAGCTATCATTAGAATAATGGTTCTACTCTACCTGACCTATACATTTTAGCATAAAATGCAGATCACAAAAACAATAATATGCACAGAAACTCAAAATAGCAGTTGCTCCACCTCATTTATGCATCTTATGCCCTTTACCAGTCATCCTACCAATTCCTCCACAGCTATAAGTTAAATATTCATATGCACACCGCCTTGACTTCCAGAAAAGTAGAGTACTGCTCTTTCCTCAAGGTTCTGCAATAATATTAGGTAGATTTTTGGGAAGCACTATTTTTTGATCCATGCAAATCTAGCAGGTTTTCTTTAAACATTTGGCTCTATTGTTTAAAATTTTGAATTGCCAAAAATTAAATAGTCCCTGTACTGTACTCTGCTCTAGCACATTTTGGATAAGTAGTTTAGAAATAAGAATTATTTCTACCCTTCTTTATGAGATGGTATTTTAAAAGGTCTTGAAAAATTAGAGTAGTTAACAGTGTTGTAAATGCTCATTTTACATGGTTCATGCATTTCTACACTTCATTTTTAATATGCTAATCTTCTGTTTCAACAAAACCCATATTTTCAAACACCAGATGTAGCAGCTGTCAGTTCTCTTATCTTCAATAAAATGGTCTTCCACACATCTCCTCATTAGCTGCATTTTATGTTTGAAAAATGTCTACACCATTGTTGTAGTGGAATCATCAGGATATAGAAGATCATGCGAGTATTATTTGAAAATCCAGTTAATGAATTATTGGCCAGATTAGTACCCTAATTAGACTGTACCTCACATGCTACTTAACCTGAATTTGCTCTCTTGTTATTCTACAATATTTTACTTTAAGGGATTATAAGCATTTGCTGATTCTGCTTATTTAATAGCTGAGTGTGCTTTATATCATAGATTAATGTTTACATCATATTGTCCTGCTTCCAGCCAAAGTTGTATCTGTAAAGGTATTCCTGGGCCATCCCACCCTACCCTGTAAACAATTAAACAAGCATCATGGACTCGTTTCCATTTCAGAACTTGGTAAGTGACAACCAGTGGGGTTATGGAACTTACTGGTCCAGTTGTTCAGTCAGGATAAGTTAGTAAGGCACTCAAATAAAGAGTATGTCAATTTTACAGAGAAAGTTATGCATTTGATATATAGGGATCCTTGCCCTGTATGTGGTGTAATATGTATACATTATGTCATTGATAAAACTTCCTGTATATTTCCTTTCCAGCATGCATTACACCTCCTTAGCACATGATTAGACTGGTGCCAGAAGTGCTGGGGCAGTTACTGGCATGAAATGCTAGGAGTGCCTCAGTGGTTGAATAATCACCATTTATTTGTTGTGCCTTATACTCATCACTGCAAAGTGAATGCACTGCATTTTCTAGTCAGTGTTTAGTGACTTAGTTACTTCTTCTGGTATTATACTTTTACTGGTTTGTGATTTTTGAGAATCTTCTTTGTTTCCATTTCTATGGAATATTATTTAGACAGCCCTCATGCAGATCTGAAGAATGCATTCCACTGCTAGTCTTGGTCCTTGTAAGCCTGATGTGCCTACCCATTTTTAAGTCCTTACATGCATAGCCAATGTGCCTAGCCCAGAGTGAGTGCACACATAGCCAGTTTGCCTACCCTAGTGTGTATAACTCTAGAAAATATAAAGGGGAAAGGACGGTGGTCAGAACCTCTTTTGTTCTGATGTACATAAACTCAGGCTGATATGGTAATTTCTATACTGGGGATGTACACTTTTTATCAAGTGTTTTGGTCTCATGTTTGCCTTCTAAACAGCTGCAACACAGAAAGCAGTGTAAGGTGAGTGAAATAACTACTGCTATGCAGGGATACTGTATTAGTTTAGGATGAGACTTGGCAAACTGGCACTATCACAGACTTAAAAATAATTCCATTTGTCTCTGGAGACATCTGAATTAATATTTAAGAAGCTCTGAGAAACATAGGGATATTATTAGTGCAAGCCAGAAAAATGTTTTTTTGTGAGTGTACATGGCACAATCTGCAGACAGATCTCAACATTTACAGGAATACATTCATAGAGCTGCTCTTTGAGTAAACCAATAACCCCCAGGAAAAGTTCCAGCAGTACACCTCAAGCCAAATACAAATTCAGTAATTGGCCTGTGGTTTCCATATATACTTCTTTGAAATGAAGGAGTACCTCATTTACTGACCTTACCTCAGACACCATTGGGAATTAAGTATTTTATTTAAAATTTAGATTTTTGCACATTTCTGACATAATACACAACTTGAAACCATTATTTTACCTTATTTGATATTTCCATTCTGCAACATATTTAGAATAAAGAAAATAGTTTTCTAGCTGTAGTTCCCTAGTTCCATTCCAAGATATGAGACTGTAGTTATTCGCAGAAAAAAAAAATCAAATTTTCATGTTTACTCAAGTTTAGAAATAAAACCAGAACATTTGATGTTATCATTTGCATCTTTCAACCCATCATTTCTTTTTAAGTATAGCCATTCCACAACTCAATAGATTGTGAGTTTATATCACATTTCCTCTTTCTCACCCATCTTCAAGGCAGAAAAAATTAGTTTCACAAGGTTTTTTATACACTTTTCTCCATTACTTATTGCCCTTATAATATTTCTTTGAAATGCTGGAGTTAGCTGAATATCTTTGTTTCTATAAGTTAATTAGGATAGTAGAGAATTCTCTACAGTTGTCTTAGATCACAGCTAAAGTATAGTGTAAAACTTCCCGACCCCAACACCTAATTATTATAATAAACTATGACATTATCAGTAAAGGAGTATTCTCTTAGCTGTGTGGTTGGAGCACTTGGACATTCAGACACATTGTGTCAATACATGTACTGTACATATTAAGTTGGAAAAAAGCAGTGAGTTATTTTATGTTCCAAACTACTATAACATGGCTGGCTAATGCAGTGAGTTGTTATTTTACCTTCCAGACTACTATAGCATGGCTGTCTCTTCTTTTCAACGGCAGAAAATCCTCTCTGCATTTACTGTAAACACTAGGCACTATGAATATGCTACACATTCCAACCTTTAGAAATCTGTGAACATAGCCATTATTAAGTGAAAGTCTAGAAACTGTCATGGGGCTGTGAAATAGATTTGACAGAGAACATTTAAAACAAATGATTTTGTACTTTGTTTCAGCAACAAGATCAAATGTATTCTTGAAAATTCAATCTGGTAAACTTTCTGTGAAAAAGAAATTGTAGTGTGTGATTTATTTCATCTGCTGTGTTCTCCAAAAGCAAAATTATTTTTCCTGCATAGAACTGGTATTGCATTTTTCCTGTCAGACTAGACTATACATAAAAAATTATAATAGAGCTTATGGTTTTATTTCTTGATTAAAATATTTCCAGATTGACAGGGACACTGTTCCATTACCCAGGTAATCCAGTTAAAGAACTCCTTTAAAGTTAATAGAAAATCGAAAATTTATTCAGTTTTGCATATTTGCCTACTGTTATTGAACTAATTTGTTTTGTAGCTGTTGGAGTTCACATTAACTCAAATATTTTTAGTTTAATTAAGTTTATTATAGGTGAAAGGGACAGATACAGGGCAAAGACCTAGCCCTGTATGGGGGTACATTGAGAAGCTTTATTTTTATTTTTTATTTAGTTTTATTTGCTTATTTACCTTTGTTGATTGAAAAAAGTCAGACTGGAGAGTGGGGATGCAGTAATCTTTTCAGAAAAAGCCAGGGAGAAGAGCTCAGAATGCAATATACATTATAAGATGTAATATGTTATATATGCAGAGATTCAGAGGAAATACAAGGGATAATAATATCACAGTATGCATAAGATAAATATGAACATTATAATGCAGTGAATTAGAGAGGGGGCTATAAATGACAAAAGTATTACAATCTTAGGAAGAAAACTGCCACTGAGATGTGATAGAAAATGTACTAAATACACTGCCATATAACAAAAATAGGAAAAAACAGCAATCAACTTTCAAAGAGAATATATGCAGTGATATAAACAGCAATTGACAAAAAACAATATCCTATCTGATATGGAGTGGCAATATTTTGCACTATAAGTAGGTTTAGGATGTTGAAGATAAATTTAAGAAAGATTGGAGAGAATATATGTGAGCATTACAGAAGGTGGGATGCGTATAAAAGGTATATTGCATAGAAGAAGCAGAGAAAGATGTAAGATATGAACAGGGTAGGGAGAAGAACTATATAGTACAATGTGATCAGAGCAGATTGAGGCATGCATTCTAGGAAAATGTGAAATAGTTTAATGTAGGAAGGTAGAAGGCGAGACAGCTGAAGAAAGGTTAAAGCAGTGGTACAGCTAGAGTGACAAAGAGCTGTTAGCAGTAAAGTAGTGTAGAGAAGAGAGGATAAAGAGATAGTAACAAGGTTTGCTGTATTAGATAGATAATGTCGTGGCTATGGGTATGTTGGACGGACAATGAGGAAGTTAGGAAAGGAGCTGATATGTATGTGTGGAAGTAATTGCTTAAGAACCAAATGAGATTACAGTACAGAAACATTATCCAAGTAGAGTTTGCAGTGTGACAGATGAGAAGAAGCTAGAAATCAGGAAAGAGTGCAGGTGGACATTCCAAGACTTGGAGAAAGCATATGATAAGTTCCCAAGAAAGATGATTTGGGCAGTCCTGTGGTAGTTCAAAGTCCCAGAAACAATGGTAGAATTAGTGCAGGCTATGTACCCAATGACTGAAGTATGATCAGTGTTTGAACACACACAACGGTTCCCAGAGGGAGTGGGTATGCATCAGGGTTCAGCTTTAAGCCCACTGCTGTTCATATTGGTGATAGACTACATCAACAAACAGGTCAGAGGGGCAGGTCAACAAAGTTGCTGTATGCAGACAATGTGGAATTCCAGGCTGACTCTGAGCAAGAACTTCAGCAAAGAATAGTGGAATGGAATGCAAAACTGAAGGCATATGGGATGGAACTGATTACAGATAAGATAGATGTACTGGCAGCAAACGGGGAAAATCAGAAGAAGCTGAGAATTGAGATGGAAGGGAAAATAGTGGAACAGGTTAACAGTTTCAAGTATCTGGGAGGAGTGGTTGAGGAGAAGAGAAGTCTGAATGAGGAGGTCAAAGCTAGAATCAGAGGGGCTGTAGCCAACTGGCACGGAGCGTCAGGGGTAGTGTATGACAGAAGACTGCCAAAGAAGCTGAAAAGTAAGGTGTATAAAACAGTGGTGTGACCAGTAGTACTGTATGGTACAGAAACCTTGGCAGCAAAGGTAGAGAAGATGAGGAAGCTAGAGATGATAGAGATGATGTGCATGGGCAAGATTCACACTGTGGGACAGTTGAAGGAATGAGGACATCAGAGCAGAAGTCAAAGTTGTACGGTGGTTTGGACAAGTGCAGAAAAGCAGAAGACAATCTGTTGAAGAAGATTTCGGACAGACCGAAGGTAAAAGAAAATGAGGACATCCAGCAAAAAGATGGATGGATTGTGTGAAGGAAGGCATATGACAGTCTGGCATGAGTGTTGAGGAAGGTAGGAGAGTGACATTGATTCAAGAGAGCTCGTGATAGTTGACAAAACATCCTGATGCCATTTAGAAAATGGAGAAAAAGGGTTCTGTTGATAATATTGCAGTAGAAATGAATTCTGCACATTGAAAGTTAATGTTAATTATGCTGGAAACATAAACAAGCAAAACCATCAGTTAATGAAGTGTTGTTTTAGAAGAATTTTTGAATCTGAGTTGGTTTGTTATCTGATGTGGATAGGAATGGAGTTCCAAATCTTAGAGGTAATTTACTGCCTGGATTCTGTCAAAGAGGTGGCTTCTTCACTGCCTAGAGACTGTTGTAGAGGTACCTATAGAGAGATGCCTGCTTAGTTGTGGGTTTTGGCTAAGGCACATAGTAGCTTATCCAAAGAACATAGAGGACTGTTTTGGTAGTAAGGTTATACAAGGTTTTGTAATGCTGGGTAGTTAAGAGGTTTATAAATGATTTTATGGACTGTAACTGACTGGGTTATAGAATGATAGGGTGGTAGTTCCTGTCAATGTAGTAGCTTTAAGGACATACAGTGGTGAGACTTTGCACCATGGTTAGCAAAAATATCTTACTATTTGGATTTAGTATTGCTCTATTTTAGTTACAGTACTTAAGGGTTGTGTAAATGGGGGCAGTATATAAAAGTGAGTTTAAGAAACATAGAAGCTATTTTGTCGGGGGGATTTTCAGGTAGAAAGTATTACTTCAGTGCAGAAGACCTAGTTTTTGTTGGATTTTTTGATAGCTTGCTGTACGTGGATGTACAGCCTTAGGCGCTCATTAATGTTGACTCCAAGGAATTTTGTGTAAGTGACAAACTTGACTTAAATGTTGTTTGATGAGGTTTTTTTAGAAGTTATTGCTTTGCATTAGGGAGAGTATATGTATAAAGAGCATGAGTTTGTATTTTTTTAACATTTAACAGGAGGCAATATTTCTGAGAGCCAAGACTGAATGGAAGAAAACACATTTTGATTTTTTTCTTGAATTCCTGAAAGGAGGCTAGCAGTGCAGATGAGCTCAACTTCATCTGCATATTGAATGAGTGAAACATCTTTGGTTGCTGGGTAGATCATTAATACAAATGTTGAAAAGTATGGGAAATTATATTGAGCCTTGTGGACTATGAAATAGAAACATTATTTTAGATACTTCACTACCTGTAGTCTGTTACAGATGCATCTGTCAAACTAGGAGAGTTGTGCTGTCAAGGCCTAGTGAGGACAATCTGAGAAGGAGAGTTTTGTGGAAACATTATCAAAAGTTTTATATAAATAAATTCAGAAACAGATAGAAAACTTGATTTGCAGCATTCCTGAGGAGAGTGACCTAATTAATGTAGCTAAGGAGAGCAGTAGTTATGGTGTGGTAGGGTCTAAAGCAATACTATGCTGAGGAGAGGAGGTTGTTGGCACTCAGATGAAAAGGAAGCTGTGTATGAATACACTTCTCTAGAACTTTTAATAAAGGTGATAGAATGGCTATGGAGTGATGATTAGAGAAATCAACAGAGTCTTCATCCTTTTACAGAGGAATTATTGAAGGTTTTTTTCCAGTTATTGGGGCACATAGTTATCTTGGACAGATCTGTTTATAACGATTGATGTGGTATAATCTAGTGAATCAGCAACCATATTGATGTATTCATGTCGCAGAAAAAGACATGCTACTCTAGATAAACATTGAGACTGTACATATTATACATGGCACAGCTCTGAAGACAGAGGATCTGAACCTTCCTGGCAGCTATATTTCAGTATTTATTCTCCAGCAGCACAGAAAAGTATCAATGAAAAAAAAAAGAGCTTTGATCATTCTCCCAGAAACCTGTATTCTAGAAATCAGCCAACAGAATATGGTTGAACAGTAAAAGTGAGAGACTTAAATGTTGGGACACTTATCCCAAGGAACTGAATACATTGCCTGATTACAGTCAACACTGGAGGGGGGCAGTGATACCAACTTTGTCAAAAGAGAGGAAGGGGAACAGAAGTCTGATCATCTGTAGTACAGGTCTTGCATATAGCATAGTAGCAATTATGCATGAATCCTACTGAAGCCACAGCATGCCATAGGCAAGGCTTGGCTTTAGGGGTAATCTTCTCATTTCTTGGGGAGACAGAGGGGCAATTTTAAGACACGGCAGAGGAATTGTGGTAGATGGAGTACTAAAAAGGAAAATGAAACAACAAAATTAAATATTGCATAAAAAAGAAATGAATAAGATACAGTGTTCTCCCCCATCCCTGATGAAAGAGCTTTTATTTATAATCTACTGTTCTAACCTTTTGTGAACTGTCAACTGCCAGAAATGTATATGGAGAAGCACTATGTAGCATTGTTTGTTGACCGCTACATGTCTTGGGTTTTAGCTGAAAATCAGTCCCTGGACCAGCTCACTTACCTTCATAAGAAATGAATATCTCTGTATTGGGACAACAGAAATGTAAACTTAGAAAGGCAGATGGGGGATGGGAGAATGTACTGGACAACTAATGAGGAGATGGGAATGGCAGCCGCATTCTCAATCAGACCGAAGAGCTTAGAAAAACTGCCTCAAAATATAGATAGAGATTTTACTGTTCTGAGTAACCCTATGATACTCACCTCTAATAATGTAGAAATTAATATACAAAGGCTATACTATGTTTTCGGCCATCCTTGAAGTCCATTTTACTTCGCTACTAATCACAAGCTTTTTAATAAGAGCCCTTGTTTAAAACAGATTAGTTATTGTCTGCAGTTGTACTTTAACAATGATATCTATTATAATGTAGACGAGATCCCCATACATAACAGGGATCAGTGGAGTTCGCATCTTTGCAACTCACACATACTCATACCTTTAATCTCTCAGACTTTTGATTTCTTCAGACATCATCAGCATAGAGCTATAGAAACAAAACAATTGCCATGGAACTGCTGATTCTGTATATATATTCCATTTTTGTTTGTCTCTCCACCTGGGAATAATGTATACAGTGTCCATTTATTTTTATTTTTTCTTTTGCCATAGAAAAATGGTTTAGTACTAGAAACCCACTCATAGCTATGCAAAAGACATTTCAAGCTTACTGCTGCTACTGTGTCCTCACAAGAAAGCCTTGTGTAAACAATAATTTGTTTTTCTTGAGAGGAAAAAGTATTACTTGATAGGAACATAAATAAAAGAATATGGCCAGTAAGGATCTGCAAAAAAAAAAATGAAAGCACATTACTGATTCAAAGCAGACACTTCTGATGGAGCTCATGTGTGATCTAAAGTAGTTATTTACCCATCTCAGCTGTATCCTGTAAGAATGCTGAAATCTAACTGTGAGGCTTGAAACACAATATTCCCTTTCATAAATATGCACACGGTGCATGCCTGCTTTGTTTTATCCATTGCATCTCTCTCACGTGGCATCGTAATATTTTTACATTCATTCAGGTTTGCAGTTTCTGGAAAGACATGGCCTGAAAACAAATTTATATATTTCGTGTTATTTCTAGAACCTACCCCTAGATGATGATAAACTTGCAGTGTTTGCTTTGAAATCCTTGTCAAAAGGTTACACTCACCTCTAGGGTGCCCAAACAATGTATTTGTATCTGGGACTTAATAGTTTCTAAGAGAGCACTAAGCATGATTCTTATCATTAGCTGCAATAGGACCAACAGCTTTTTACTTGTATTATGGGAACAGTTCTTACAAACAAAAGGAAGCCTCTATCTCTACGTTTTAAAGAATGTTACTTACCCGAGCTGATTCCACCGAAATTATTCATAATGAAAGCATGGACTGCTGAATTTGTTTCCCTGTGAAGGGAACCACTTGGTCACCATGGTAATGAACCAAAACATATATATATATATATATATATATATATATATATAGATAGATAGATAGATATGTATATGTGTGTGTGTGTGTGTTTGCAGCTGGGCAGAACCTCTGAAGCATTTACAGTTAAGCTGTAAGAAAAGGAATGCAACACAGTTTTCAAAATGATCAACCAGAAGAAACAAAAACACAAATTTTACCTGTGAAATGGACAATACTGGATTTGTGGGGAAATATATTTATTTTACTTTTATTTATTTATTTTACATTTGTTTACTGGGAAAGTCTGACTGGGCAGAGCCCATTTTCAGCAGAGGCCCAGGGAGAAAAGCTCCACAAAAAGTGACAGTACATACGACATTAGTAACAGGAAATACAGCATGACAAAGAATATATACAACATAAGTTACAGTAGATATAGCAAGTCTAAAAGTAGATACAGCATCAGATATGGAACTTAACATAAACATAATGATATTATTAACATAGAACCTATGAGTATTAATTTACATTTGTAAAAAAAAAATGAATCTAGATTTATCACATGGTTAAGAATAAAAAGAAAAAAGAAAAATCATAATACAAATGAGATCACTGTCCAAGAGACAGGCTGAATAATTAATGGAAAGTGTATTTATGATAACAAGAGATCAGCCAGGGGTGTTGTATGAACACAGCCATGTGTCAGTTACATAATTTTTGAGTAGTTTTTTAAACTGGTGTGTGTTGTCAATGGGTTCTAATATTGTGTGGGAAGGAGTTCCGGGTGTTTGAGATATAGGAAGCATATAAGGAGTCTCCTGCAGTGTTATCAGTTTTACAGATATAAGGTCAAGGTAGCATTCGACTGTAATAAATCATATGTACCAGAAATAAAATCCATACTAATCAAACTAGTCACAAATGAAAAAAAATGTTTAAAAGTGCCAGTGAAATTAAAGGAGTAAGTGACTGCATTCTTATTAGATAATGGAGATAATATTTAACTAGTACCGGTTTAATGAGTACAAAGGCATCATTTATTGAAGTTATCTTGAATAATAATGTAATGGTAACTGATGTTAATACTATAGAGTGCAAGTTAAATAATATTTTGCTTTAAGTCAGAATCTTCTGCTGGTCCTGTTACAGAACAGATAACTGTCTCAGGTCCATGTCCTCTTTTTTTTCAGATTCCATTATTAGGAATTTCTTCTTCAAATTTAACAAAATTTCATGTATGGGCCCGGATAGAATATATAGTGCCTCTTTACTACAGGTAAAAGACAGTCTTTTACCCATTTTCCAATTTATTTTAATAGAGTACTGCAAAAATGTTATCTTATATTACCCTTGTACATAAAAACGACAGGAAAGATGTCATTAGCAATTATTGGTTCATAGGTTTGACATTTCAAATGTCTACCAAAACTAACATATAACTCAAGCTTCAGATTAATAGTTAAGGATATTGACCAAGACTGTTTCATACAGCAAAGATCTACTATTAGTAAAACAGTATTAATTTATAATCAAATAACAAAAGCCTTGAATATGGGCTTGTTTCTGGGCATGATTTTTTTTTGGACCTTGCCAAAGCCTTTGACTGTCTGCCATTCCATTCACAAACATCTGCATGAATCTTAACACTAGTTGTTTTATTGTTAGACAGATCATGCACAGGTTAACTGACAGATGGCGTTGTGTTTATTTATATTTTCTGCCTGTAGTGTTTGTGTAGTGTTCTCCAAGGACTGGTTTTGGGCACTAATCTTCTTCTCTTAGTATTTTAAGGAACACCACATTTTGGGTCCAAAAATATGCTGATGATTGTAAACTTAGTTTTATAATACAAAAATAAATCTAATACCAATGATACCAATGTGTATTTGTGTCAGATTTGTAAGTAGGTATAAGATACCGGACTAAAATTTAGCCTGGATAAATGCAAAACTATGTATTTCTTGAATAAAATTCAAACATCTCTCATTTATTTGACAGGCTTATTAATATAAGAGGTCAGGAATGTAAAGACGCTGGCATTCCAATTGCATCTGATTTATCTTTTAACCATCATGTCAGGGCTATCAGTACTAAAGCAATAAAATATATGGATTACATTTTAAGAAATCTTTCACAAGAGACAAGAAAAGTTTGGTTATGGTGTATATAATTTACATCAGGCCCATTACTGAGCATAATGGCATAGTTTGCAGTTATACCAAATCTCAATTAAAAAGAAAATTAGAAGGTGACCAGAGAATATATACTAAGAGATTTTTTATCAGTAAGTCACTTAGATTACTGGGCTACATCTAAGTATTTAAAGCTGTTTTCTTTCTGCTACAAGCCCATTCAGGTTAAAGTGATACTAGTATATAAAATATTTAATGACCATGGGGGTAATTCAATAAGCCCTACATGGAGAGATTCTTTGTGTAGGAATAGTGCTGCAGCCTGAACATGAAGTCAGGAGGCCGAGCAATCCATGAAATGAGGCTGGGGGCATACACAAGCCTCCCAGCACTGTCCAGACACAGAAGTGAATGCATTATGCAACTTATCTCATTTACTGTGAAAACCATGCAAATGAGATGAATTTGCAATCCAGAAAGAAGACAGGCATCCGTGTAGGAGCCGTGTCTGCAGGAGAAATGTATGTAGTTACTATGTGCCAGAATGTAAAAATAAAAAAAGGGGCAGTGACAACTCAAATAAAAGCATGTATTAGGTGCAGAAAGCATGCCAAATGGCCAAAACTATGGCCAGTGGCATTTAAAACTGATGCAATTAATGAAAAATCAGAGGAATTTTTTTAACAGATATGACACGTTTAAGCCATGCGCAGTGACGCGCAAACATTATACATCGTAAAATGAAAATTAAAATACTAAAATATAAGATATAATGCTATATTGAAGTCTCCCATTATACTGGCTAGTGGGCAGAGTAATATGATGGCAGGTTATAGTAGTTGCTAAGGACATAGGCTCTGGTGAAGTGCAGTAACTAGGGTGTACACAAATAGGTGTATGTAAATGAGCTAAGTTTACTTAATAGCAAAATGGGCCACTGTGTCCGCAGGTACCTAACCATGTAAGGGCTACAACTTGGTTGTGTAGGCAGAAGAGGCAGCTGATGTGAAAAGGGGGTGTGTCATGGTTTGTCTGAGCACATTGGAACTTAATGGCTCCTGTTTGCACTCAGCTAAGCACAGCTAAGGAGGGGTGTGTGTCTGAGGCTGCTAAGCTGTGCTTAGCTGGTTAAAGAAATGCTGAGTGTGCTCATGTAGATGGGAGGGCCTTTTCTGCTCAGCAATGTTTACACTAACTCCACAGGTTTGCATGGAGCACCACAGGGCTTAGAAGTGGAAGAAATTGAAAAAAAATTAAAAATAAAAGAAAATAGCTGAGAAAAGGCAATCAACTATAAATGACTAATAAGCCCTCTACCACTCACAATGGCCAATTCAAACTCCTCAATAATGTAGATGGCAGGTGGAATGTATCACAGTCAGCCAATCACATGGGCTGCATCTGCAGCACACCAGTATAAAGTATGCAGACACCCTTCAATCTGATTTTTCCCACATACTCTGCACCATTGGAGTACACACTTGGAAATGTTAACAGACAAAATGATAGGGGCTGCTGCTACTTTGCTACATCTCTATGTATTACAGGCTGAGGGCAGTGATGAGGATGATGCTGACAGACTGAGGAGAAGAGTGTTCCGACCCAGTGTAGCCTTTCAGGGGCTACATGAGCTGGAGATAGTAGAGCACTACAGGGTGGACAGGGACATACTAGAGCAACTCACCGAGCTCTGCCGCTCTCACCTCAGACCCAGGGCGAACAGAGGGACACCCATTCCAGTGGAAACAAAGGTATATGTAGCCTTAAGAATACTAGCTACAGATACTTTCCAAAGACCTACTGGGGACATCATGGGGATCTCACAGGCATCTGCATCCAGGGTACTTCACCAGTTTCTGGATGTCTTGCAAACACATGCCAGTGAGCACATTTATTTCCCCAACACCCCTGAGGAGAGGACCACCAATATGCATCTCTTCCACCATGTAGCACACTACTCAGAGGTACTGGGTGCCATAGACTGCACTCATATGCACATCAAAGCATTGCTCGGTGAGGAGGGTAGAGTCTATGTCAACCACAAGGGATATCACTCCATCAACTGCCAGGTCATGTGCAATGCCCAGGGCATTATCATCAGTGTGTGTGCTGGCAGCCCTGGCAGTTATCACAACTCCCACATCTGGCATGCCTCACAGCTGTACCAGGCATTTGCCAGGGGGGACATCTCGTATGGCCATCTAGTGGGGGATGCTGGTTATGCACTGGAACCGTGGATGTTGACACCCATCAGAAATGCACACACACCCACTGAAGAATGCCATAATGAGGCACACACACACAAACTGGGAAGATTGTAGAGCATGTGTTTGGGCTGCTCAAGTTATGGTTCCACTGCTTTGACATATCTAGTGGAGCCCTGCAGTACTCTCCAGTCACATGTGTACACATGTTCATAATATCTGCCATGCTGCACAATATGATCCTGTAGAAACAGCTGCAGCAGGAACATCACAGGGAAGGGGGACACAGCCCCCCCACCATTGCCAAGGTCCCCACAGGAACAGGGGGACTCGGAGGAGGAACCCCCTCAGCCTGTCCCAATAGGCAGATATAGGTGTGTCCAGTATGCCCCAGCCTTGCAAAGAGGCAATGCATAGCACATACACTGACACCCTAGGGGCCCAGGGACTGACACATCACTCTGACTCACATACACACAGTAAAATGGATGCCAGCCACATCACACTACCTATACATTATCATGTATAGGCCACATACTGCATGTATCTGACAGAGTCAGCCCTGAAGCACTGTCCTCTCAACTGCTGCTGGCACAAGGTAAGTCAATCTTATTAACAATAAATGAATGCGGTAGTAGACTGTGGTATCATATGTAATGTATTGCTGCATGAATGCCTGGAAATGGAGTGGGTTAACAGGATAGCAGCAGACAGCAGACAGCTATTTGGGGCAACAGGAAATATCACCCAAATACTGGCTGACCCACAATATGCAATAGGCCCTAAGCCAGCAAAATCCACTGCACTATGTGAAGAACTTACAAACAATGGGGTCAAAGGACAAATGCATGGATGTCAATGTTGCAGTCCCATACATAGCTCTAAACCTCTTACAACAAGAAATCTGCACAAACCCATAAAAAAATGTGGGGTAAAGGCCCCAAAACAGGGACAAGTCATAAGTATTACTCCTACAAACACTAAGTTGATAGAATAACATCTGTTGCAGTAGCATTAATTTTCTGAAGGTCAAGAAGTCTAAAACCCAAATGTCTGACATTACCTTCTAACTTCAATCTTTAATGAATTCACCATTAGTTGCCACACAACCACAATTTTATGAAAAATGTACCCAAAATATGAGCTAAACATTTACACAGTCTGTGAAGATGTGTAGAGTTGAAATGTATGCAGCCCCTCTCCTCAGCACACCTGTGTTCACATAGAACTGCAGTAACATTAATGTCTGTAAGGTAATAGCAGCAGGCCACACATTCCCAGGGCTGTTACAATCTACTTGATAACTTGTTCCATTTCTACAATATGCAGGGGTCAATGTGCTATGTATGTTTGTGGTTAACATTGTCAGGGAGTAGATAGCACTTACCGATGGGTGTCATGGCTTAGTAATCTAAGTACAGTACTGTAGAGGTCTGAGTCCATGGTTCAAGACCGGCTGTGGTAGCTATTTTACATGTCAGCTACACCAATGGTAGGAGTTGAACACAGGGACGTCGGGAGGCATACTTACTCTACGCACTTCAGTACAGTTTTTTTTGTGAATGGGGTATAACTTGGAGGGCACTAGGATCCAGGGGTGAAATCTAAAATTCAGGTAAATAAAATAAAATAACAGCTTAGCACACGCAATTGCCTTTATTGAGACAGCATAGTAATTTGCAGCTCAATGCATCATTGTCATTTTTTCAGTAAACAGATGATAATTACCCAATTATCGCAGCTCAAAAGGCAAGGGAAAGAGGTATGAAAATGAACCAACTTCATGGTTCTTAGATATGGCTTGTCTTTCATTGTTTAGCTGGTACTGTGCTTGAGAGTGACGTCAGCAACTGCAGTTGTGCAGGCTTGGAAGTTTTAAAGGCATTCTTTTCTAACAAAACAGCAGTGTTTTGTATAATTCCATACAGTTTTTACCGGATGATGGTGCTGCATTCCTTATCTGACAGCTTTTGTTTTATTGATTTATTACTTTATTACTTTGGATCATTTTTTTTCTGGAGTCTCCTCATTTAATAATTTCTGTTGTTAATTTTTCTGCTGCAGGCCTTCTACTTGTATTGTGACCTGTTTTTATATATGTATATATATATATATATATATATATATATATATATATATATATATATATATATATTTTTTTTTTTTTTTAACTAACAAACTTTTTTCCTTTTTGGAAGGAATGCATTCAGTCAGTTTTTCAATCAATGTCATAAGAGTGAACTACAACATGTTTCACTGTATTGCCCAGGATTCCTTTGGTTAATTCTTTAGTGAGTCAGGGGAGATACACCAAAGGTAAGTGATGTATAACTATAAAAGTTTTTACGAGTTGCTGATTCCTGGGCTTTGGTTGTAGTTCCTGTGTACTGTTTCCTTGCCTTATTTGGGGGAAGGGAAGCTACCTTGCTTTCCTGCTTTACTAGTTTAGTCCAGTTTCAGAGTTGCTGATTCCTGGGCTTTGGTTGTAGTTCCTGTGTACTGTTTCCTTGCCTTATTTGGGGGAAGGGAAGCTACCTTGCTTACCAGTGGGAGTGGGAAGCATTGAGCTGCCTTTTGTCCAGTTTTGTGAGGTTTCAGCCAGTAACTAGTAGTTTATTGGTCGTTTTGGGCCAGTTTCTAGCTTTTTCCAGCCCCCTGGTATAAAACGCGCTAAACGCGTTAGCGCGATTTAGAGCGATTTAGCGCGGAGCTGCCACTGTTGCACACTAGGGCAGTGCCGGTTAAGCAGGTTTAAACTATTCGGGCTACCTAAAGTCCACTCTTCAAATTTTCCCTTAAAACTACCTTCCTCGAACTATACTACTGATCAAATCAGCGTATCCTATAACTAAAAAGATCAACTCTACTTGACTCCAAGTAGACTATTCTCTATCTATTAAACCTAGCACTTGCTCCTACAGTACTTATTACCTTGATATGGCACTCTTGTCATAGATAGTACCCCGAAAAGGCAACCCCCATTTCTCGGTCACCCACGTCCCCGGAATCTTTTTAAAGTTTTTCGTCTACCCTTCTAGCATGTCGAGGGATCAGTTGCTAGTGTCCTCTCCTGCTCAGCTGGTGAACCTGGGAATATTGAGGCAATGTTTCAATTGCCTCATGTACACAGACAACCCTTTCCTCCTCCCACAAAACACAAATACATGCGAGAGATGCAACTATACGGCCAAACTGGAGGCTGAGCTCTCTCAACATAGGACTGGCAAGACCAGTCAGGAGGAGAAGGTTACCACACACACTATAGACCCAGTCTCACATAGTACCATTACAACCTCAAATCATACACATAAACACACAAAGACATACTCGGAGGCTCTGATCAAAAATCTACCAAAACAGCAGAGGCCACCAAAGCAGACACCCAAACAACCACCACCTCAGAACACAACACCGCAACACATAGACCTCACAGTCAGAGTGTCAAACAGTCACAGCCCTTAAGGCCAAACACAATGCCAGACACACTAGTCATTGGTGACTCCATAGTCAGACACACTGATGTCCCGCTCACCAGACTGAGTAAGGAGAAGGTCACAGTAAGCTGCCTGTCGGGCGCTAGAATCCGCCACATAACGCAAGCACTCAGGTCTCTCAACAGCAGGTACAAATATGACTCAGTCATTGTCCACGCTGGTGTAAACGACCTGAGGCGTACCTCCTTGGACTACATGAAAAGAGACATTGAGGAGCTCTCTGATTATGTAGCCCAGGCAGGTATGACCCTGACCTTGAGCAGTATCCTACCTTCACCAAGAATGATGCCACAATACAGAGATAAGATGATCAGCTTTAACAATTGGCTTAAACACTGGTGTCATTCAAAGGGGATCCAGTATCTGTCTGCCTGGGATGACATGCTGGACAAGCCACGCTGCTTCAAGGGACGGCTTGCACCTGTCACCCCTGGGATTCCGGATATTGGCAAAGGCTCTTGCCACCCCCATAGTGCCTTTTTAGGCAAGGCTCAAATTCTAAACCTACCACCCTAGAACACAAAAAGGAAAAAACTAAGGGTAATGCTGCTCAATGCCAGAAGTCTAAATCTCAAAATGCACGCACTCGAGGCCCTTCTCAGTATGGAGAACATCGATGTCTGTGCTGTGACAGAAACCTGGTTCAAGGCTCCTGAGAGCACCCCAGCGCTATCAGGTTTTACCTCATATAATGCGTTCCGGCCCCAAAATCCGGACAATACCAAGAAAGGAGGGGGGGGTATCCATATTCATCAAGGACACCCACACCTCAAGACTGGTGACAACGCACGATGCATCGGAGACCATCCAGGTGCAAATAACCATAGGCAAGACTGCTCTGCAAATTGTAGCATGTTACAGGCCACCCTCACAAACTCAGGAAACTCACATGGCCTTCCTGAAAACACTAGAGGGGATAAATGTATCACCAAACACCATCATACTAGGTGACTTCAATTACCCTAATATAGACTGGGAACACTACTCAAGCCCAAACACCCTAGCCCAAAAGTTCCTGGAATTCATAAACTCAAATGCCATGGAACAACTAGTCACCATCCCCACAAGAGGAGATAACATACTTGATCTCATCATCACGAACATGGGAGCACAATGTTCAACACCGGAAGTATACCCCTCACTGGTGAGATCAGATCACAAACTAATCTCGCTGGAGGTCCTCATCCCACCCCCACCTGAAATAAAAAAGACTTCACACTTCTAAAGACTAGTGTGGTCTCCTTTCAGGCCCCCGAGCCGGCGGAAAACAATACTCAAGCCGCTGAATCACTTACAAACGCCTTCTACCAGCACCTGCAGGACTGCATAGATAAGGCAATCCCAAGCAAAACAAAGACTCTTTGTACCAAAGGCAAGCGTCCAGTCTGGTGGACCCCAGCCATAAACAAACTCTACAACAAAAGGAGGAAGCTACTACAAGATAGAGCAAAATCCTTAAAAGGTAAGACACCCTTGATCACTATAAGTAAAAAACTAAGAGCTCTCATAAAATCATCCAAAGCAAATTTCGAGAGAAAAATAGCTAAAGACTCAAAAGACAATCATAAGGCCTTCTTTAGCTATGTTAGAAACCTAGGAGGAAACTCCCAGATATGCTCAGAACTAGTTCAAAATGATGTGAAGATTACTGATCCTACAGACATTGCCAACATACTGGCTGACAGGTTCAGTGCAAACTTCTCCCCTCCCCCAAGAGGAGAGATATCTATACCAAATGAGTGCAGCCGGCCAAACATCTCCAGCGCCCAAGTGAGAGCTGCTCTCTCCAAAGCAAAAAACACAGCATCCATGGGACCCGATGGTGTCCCCGGCTGTGTGCTCCACGAACTCAATGAGGAATTAAACCCACAGCTAGGACAGCTGTTTAATCAAAGTCTTACCTCTGGATACGTGCCCAGGAGTGGCGCACTGCAACTGTGGTCCCACTTCACAAAGGCGGTGCCTCCACAGACCCTGGAAATTACCGCCCATTAGCTTGACAAGCCTTATCTGCAAAGCCATGGAGAGGATCATAATGGACCTCATAAATAAAGACATAGGAATTTGCAGACTTTGGATCCAACCCAGTTTGGCTTTGTCAAAGGCAGATCATGCCTTTTAAACTTGGTTGACTTTTTGAAACAGTCACCAAAGCCATTGATGAGGGAAAGGCAGTCCATACAGCCTACCTCGATCTGGCTAAGGCCTTCGATACAATACCCCACTCGGGTATCATTGAAAAACTCATCAGCTTAAATGTTAACCCATACATCACAAGATGGGTTGCAAACTGGCTGAGTGACAGAACCCACAGGGTCAGAGTTGCTGGCGCCATGTCAGACTCAAAGCCTGTCACAAGTGGTGTCCCACAGGGCTCAGTCCTGGGCCCACTCTTGTTTGGCATCTACTTTTCCGAAGTACAAGCAAACACAGGAGGGTTATGGCTGACAAAGTTTGCAGATGACTGCAAACTGGCGCCATAGTAGAAAACACATCTGACACAGATATCCTTCAGAAGGGTCTCACAGAAACGGATAACTGGTGCCAGAGCCACGGCCTAAAGTTAAATGCCAAAAATGCATAGTCATACCCTTCGGGAAAAACAAGGTTACCCCTAGCTACCAAATAGGTGGCAATCCACTGAGCACAGAAGAAGTTATCAGGGACCTGGGGACCCAGGTTGATAGTAGTCTGTCATTCGACACCCATGTAGCTAAAGTAGTTAGGAAGTCCTTCTACATTGCCCACCTTATCATGAAGGGATTCTCATCTAGATCAAGGGAGGTCATAGTCTCCCTTTACTCATCACTCATCAGACCAATGATTGAGTACAATGCCCCATTCGAATGTATCTGACCCGACACTTGCAGCAGCTGGAGAGGCCACAAAAGTTCCTCACCAAAAGGATAAAGGGTCTCAAAAATCTGTCCTATGCTGCCCGACTGAAAGAACTCCAGCTCTATTCAGTCGCACCGCTTGCTCAGAGGTGACCTTTGCCTAACATACAAGGCCATGTCAAACCCAGATTTGATGAATATGCTTCACCTCAAAAATCTAGATCCATCAGAGCCACAAGGGCGGAGACTTAAACTTCGACACGGCTATTAATAGGACGTGCTGGAGGGATAGATTCATCACCCAAAGACTCCCTATGCTGTGGAACAAAATCCCGGTACATGTGAGGCAGAGCACCTCGCTGGCCTTGTTCAAGAGAAATCTTGACCAATGGATGGGAGATCGCAGATATACCCCAGGAATTACCTCAGTGTCACTGCTCGACAGAGGCACAGCAAAATAATGGGTATAGTTCCCCATACTAAAGGGGTGGCGTAAGCCACAAAACAATGGGCTAGGCTTATAAATGCCCTCGGGCAGATAGCCTAGTATGAACCTATGAACCTATGAACCTATGAAATTTAGCAATGACAAGTGAAGTAAAAAAAAAAAAAACAGGGACATGTTTTGTCAAATCAGCTAGGAAAAAGACTTTTTTGTTTCAGATTGGGGGTTAGGATACACTATGGTGTAGCTGTATACAGTCATTTTTAAAAGTTGGCAAAGCAAGCAAAAATTATGTAAATATGCTTCATATTGTGTCATGTTTTGGTCTAGTCCTTGTAAAACCTGTAGCTTTCTGTCAAGCCATTAACATATATGTTAGCTCTTATTTTTTTGTAAGTTGGCAATGATGCAAGTAAATCGGTGTGGTGCATTTTTAATAACAAGTATTTAAATAAAACACAGGGATGTGTCATTGATTGTGCTTCACATTTCTGATATGTTCTTCTTAAAGTTTGTAATTTTCTGGCAAATGTGTTGTGAGTTGCAGTCACTAAATAAGGTACATTTGAGTTTCAGATAGCATATGCTTCAGAAAAAGCATTCTATTACAAATCCTGCAATTACAGTAATGTTCTAAGTATATAAAATCTATCCTTGATAAAAATATGTTCCTAATGATGTCTTTCTTCCCCATCAGACCTCCAACATTTGCAGTCTACCTGATGAAAAATTCTTTGGAGTCTGCTTGGGGTATAAGAATACCTATGTAAACACTTCCAAGCAAAGATCCTAAATATTCTTCACTTTGTAGCATATTTGGGAGTCATCCATATATCATCCCATTGTTTCTTTGTGATTTGCTTATCCAGTCTCCCTTCCTGGTCTTTTCTAAGCTTATCTGATTGATTCCTATAGTTATTATGCAATATTTTTATTGCATCTTTCCATCTTAAGCCAGAATTCAATATAAGATGGCAAATACATCTGACTTTTTTTAGTGTTGCAGTACTATTTTCCCCCTATTGAACATTATGGATTTTGCCACATATTTCTTGTCTGCTCCTCATAAAATGTACACTTTTCCGGCAGATTGTTCAACACTGCAGTAGTTAGTAAATAGTGAGACATCTGCACATAACTCTCAACCTTCCTTCTCCAAAATGAGAAACACTACCTCTTATAATGTGGAACAAATGGGCAAAGTGTGGAACACTTGCTAACAGGTTACTAACAACTTCAACTAGGGAGCTCATAGGATGCTTAAAATTTATTTTTACTCAGAGAAACTTTTTAATGACTTAACATGATTTTGTTCTATTTGTCCTGTTTATTAGTTACAAAAATGCCTAACACTGAATGTGTGGCAGGCTCTTTCAATGTGGAACTTTGAGGAAGACCACAAATGAGAAATGTTCCTCATAATAAGGTATACTTGGGAGGTATGTATCTGCACATCACACTTCGTATCTTAGAGAAAACTATGCTAATTAAAAACCTGTTATTTTACCAGGACAGTTCTGTTAATACATAACAATAATAGTAGGGCCTGAGTCTCCCCTAAGTTTTTGGTTTGTTTGGTCTCATTCTCATCCTAGGGATCGAGAGGTATGTTTTTTAGTACTTTGTGCCATTTGTACAGCAATTTGTCTACCAGTCAAGGTAGGAGTAATGCAGGAGGTGTGTGTGTGTGTGTGTGTGTGTGTGTGTGTGTGTGTGTGTGTGTGTGTGTGTGTGTGTGTGTGTGTGTGTGTGTGTGTGTGCGTGCGTGTGTGTGTGTGTGTGTGTGTGTGTGTGTGTGTGTGTGTGTGTGTGTGCACATATATATGAAAATAATGTGTGCATGTGAGTCAGTGTACAGATATTCCACATTTGTTGCCACTGCTGAGAGCATTCATAGGTAGTTTATACTAGATGTATAAAACAGTGTTGTATTAAGTTTTACTTGAATTATGAATAAATAAATGGGGAATAAAAAGGAAAACTGTATTTAAAGGATGTGGGTATGGGGAGAAATGGATTATTCATCTTTTATTTCTTGCACATATTATTTTCCTTGTAGTTAAGTATTACAGAAGTTTGCTGGAAGTTTTGAAGCTGCCTGTAGACGTGTAGTTTACAACCCTACAGTTTACAAGGTAAATGGGCCGTGTGCCCATTCACAAGTTGCCAGTACCCACCCTTAGAACTTACCTTTTTTCAAGGAGTTATAGGCGAATAATATCAGGGTTGAATTTATAAACAGTTGTCTAATTCCTTCTTAAAGGAAGATAGTGTCACAGTGCTTGATCTGTAGAGGAAGTTTGTTCCATAAAAGAGTAGTCATTGCATGATACATCTGTTTGTTGTGATTTGTTTATTTGCTGAAGCAGGTTCAGATTTCTGGTTCTAGTGTTCACCGGTCTGTTTGATTTACAGATAAAGACGAGGTCTTGCCCTGCTGGAACCCTAATGGCCTGGAAGGCAAGACACAGATCTCTAAGAAGTCTACAGGACACTGAATAGACGGGGCAAAGCCTTCAGCCTTTCTTGATAGCTCATATCCTTTAAGTTAGTGATCTTTTTTTGTCACAAGTCTTTGGTGCCTGATCAGTGCAGAATATAGAGAGGCAAAGACTTCATTGGATCAAGAGGACATACTTTTTACAGTCAGTTATGCCAGATGGAATGATTTCATGACCATTGTAGCATTGTGATGATTAATGAATCTTAACTGCTAGTTGGGCTGCTGACCTGTGAGTACCTAAGAAGTCTGGCCTTGCATTTGTATAGTAATTAGTATCCCTTATATTTTGCAACACGATTACCCAAAGATGGCCCAAACAAGTTTATGATGGGATAGTTATACATTTTCCTTATTCTTGAGGGCCAATGGTACTAAGTCAGGGATGAATTTGCAGTTACTCATCCATTAGTCCAAATTATATTTGAATACAGTAAGAAAGTACTCTGCTTTATATGGAATTAAATATGGTTCAATAGAAGTGATATTCTGTGTGATAAATGCCTGTCCCTCCAGCATGTCCTATTGAGTGGGTGTTTATGACACCACTGAACTTGTTAATGTGTAATGGATTTAACAGAACATGGTCTGGTCAGACTTTATATGTGAGGGCAGATGTCACCTCTGAATAGTTTGTGTGATTCTGAGAAGAGAGTCCAGGCTTTTATACAGCCTGCATAGTTTTTATGATTTAAGCTATGATTTTTTTTTTTTTTTAAGTGAGAAAGCATTATGGTCATTCCAGTTGTGACAAGTGTTTCAACAGGAACATACTAAAAGAGACATTATGCTTAATGATTGGCCTAATGAGTGCCAATTACACTGGAATAATTATGGCTCTGGATCTGGACACCATGCGTTTAGATACAAGATGTGCAAAGAAAAAGAGCTTCCTTACAACAGTGGATATGCAATCATTGAAGGACATCATATTGTTGGCATAAGTTCACAGATGAGAGTGGTCAGGGTTATGGGCGTATAATTGCCTGAGTCTACTGAATCCTCACCTTTGTTGAAGGGTAAGGGAAGGACTGTTGCTGTCCTTCATTCATCTGGCATAAAACCTGCTTTGAGGCTAATATTGATTAGCCTCTGTAGGGGTTCTAATAATCATGTTTCAGACTAACTAGTAGGCAGTTTGCTATGTTATCTGGCCCTATAGATGTAGTGTTCTTTGCCTTAGATAGTGACTTTATAATTTATTGTTTGGAGATTTGAAGGTTAACTTTCCTGGTTAACAAATGTTAAATAACATAAATAAATAAATAAATAAATAAATGCATAAATGCATACATAAACAAATAAATAAAGTATTACAGATGTAGGTATTTGAACTGAGAATACTGAAGGGTCAGGGTGTTTGAGCTGAATTTGTTGGCCATTTGATTGGCTCTGTCTGCTGGGTCTAAGTATGTGCTATCAGTTACTATTAATTCTACACAGTGCTGGGCATTGTTTCTGAATTTTCTAACATAGATAAACAAGGTTTAATGGTTGTCTTTTTGTCTGGGTGGCAGATTTTACCTCATATCTGGTTTTGGTTGATTTAATTAGGAGCCTGAGTTCCTTGTTTAGATTAATGTTTAGTTCAGCAAGAGCTTTTTTGGGCTTCTTGAGAGTTAGATTTATTTTTGCATGCAATATTTTTTTATTACTATACACCCTGTTTATATTAAGGCTCCACCAAAGGGGTTTATTTTTGAATTTGGTGTATTTATTTCTGAGGGGAACCAGATTTGTTTGTGCAACTATCTATAGACTTTGGTTCTAAAACATTCTGTAGTGTGGAAGTTTGATATAGGCTTAGTAAACAGACCCCATCCTCAACTTTTGCCCTGTGCCTCAAGCAGTAAGAAACCAACTCTACTCAAGATGTCTGCACACAAGATCCATTACACTAGCTTATATCAGGACTAAGAAGAGTGTGGTAATTATTTGTTTAACGTTCCTTACAATCAAACCTATGAGTATGTTCATTTGTTCTTTCAGCATGTAACACCATAGGTGCACAAAAATGGTGACTGTTTTCATTTTGGTGGTGAGAGGTAAAGAAGCAGGTTGTATTTGCAGTTATGTTTTTTTGCCTTCACAAGCAATTATCTTCTCAGTATATTGGGATGTGGTATCTATCTTGTCAGCTCTGAACGTTGAGCCTTGGGAACAATTTATGTCTTCCTTGAAAGAAAAATTATAAGACTGAGTTTCTTTCTTGGGCCTAGTGCAATTTCCTTGGTTTAGTATGCTTCCCTTAAGCAAACGCTTGAGATTCAATTCACGTATGCAGGGTGCTAAGGGTGTAAATGTCAACAGTTTTTCTCTTTGGCTCTCATGGATACACATCTTCTCTTTGATTGGCTCCCATGGATACACATCTTCTGTTTTTCTGAGATTGATGAACTGGATCTTATTTCCACTATTTTCTCCTTACTAGGTAAACAGCTGTTTATTGCAAACGTTTTAAATTGAAAACTATGTTAGAACAGCGAAAGCATAGCTCAAAACAACTTGAAAGCAGCAGAGCAGTCCTTAATTTAGAAAACTCATGCTGCTGATGTTGTCTTGCAGTGACACACACCTTTAACAGACTCTACTATTTTTTTAACTGGAAAGTAGCTGCTTATTTCAATAATTCTATACTGACTATAGTAAACTACTTTTCTGCTAAATGTCATACAACACTGAGCATTGGGTACAGTTTTTCTGTCATTAGTAATTATGTCTAACAAGGTTTATAGGACAAATTCAGTAAGTAGTATGCAGCAATGTTGAATTGTCCTAATAGATGAATATTTAGAAAAGTAGGTGGACATTATGTGTGCTTGAGGATGTTTAGTGTTTAAGTTGCCTTGTGGAGCTCTGTGGAACTTACAGGCACTTGGGACTATTTGGACATTTTGAAAGTACCAACCCTCTTCATCACAAGAGGGCCATGATTAAGGGACAATTAGTAAGAGCAGCCCGCATGATATCATTGGAAGTGGATTTTAAGGAAGAATGTAATAAACTGAAGGACATGTTCCTAAAATGAGTATATCCACTTGAAGTTATAGATCAGCTTGTCACTGAAGTACAAGTAAAAAGAACAATGGGGCATTTTTTTCCCCTATTTTAAATAGAAGACTTACTTGTGGGAAAATTGATAATAATAGTCTGAGTCCTTTACCTGAGACTTTAGCTGATTCTCAAACTAGTTAGATAAGTTTTATCACTACTTTTTCCTCACTTACTACACAAATAAGGAAAATTTTGTTTAAGAATTGGGCTGTAGTAACGGAAGATTCTGCTATTAGATCAAAAATTGTAAATGCACCTAAATTGGTGTTTTGGAGGGGACAAACTATAAAGAATTTATTGGAGCGGTTCCTTCCCCCTGTTGTTTACATGCCAGGAATGAGAAAATGTGGGGCTTGCACCCACGGTAAATTTGTCACAGTAGGAGAGATGTTTAAGATACATGCCATCTCATATAAGCTATGAGGGAATTTTAATTTTTGTATACCAGGGGTTGTATATTTAGCCAAGTGCCAACGATGTACATCATTTTATATTGGGAAGACTGAAAGGCAGTTCAAACAACGTGTTTATGATCACTAATATAACATAGGGAAACAAAACATTAATAACGTCTTAGCTAAACATATTGTTGATTTTCCAGACCACCATTTTGAGTACTTGATAGTGGAGCAAGTTAAGAAAAATATTAGGGAAGGACCATGGCCATTAGACTTAGAATTAAGAGAACTTTTATGGCAACTAAAATTGAATGCATTTTCCTTCCCAGGCCTGAATGATTATTGTTCTTTAGGTTGCCTTCTTAAATTAAAAGCTTTAGATAGATGATTTTTATTGTCATATTGGGTTGTTTTAAAGCCTACGACCATGATACCTTTAAATTATAATAAGAAAAAATATCCAAACCCAGAAAAAGCTGAATGGAGTCAAAAACAAAGAGCACTGCACCCAAAATAAAAACCCAACAGTTTTATTCCACCACAATAAGAGTTTAGCACTTTCGTCAAAAGTACATAAAATTTACTTCTTCAGAACTACATGACACACATAATGCTGATTTAAATAGCCTGCCCTACTCAACAATTAGTCAAACAAGAAAGATGTCATTTCCTGCTAAAAAAGTATGTCATTTTCTGTTAGAAAAAGATATCATTCCATGCTAAAAAAGTACCACCCTACTAAAATAATACAACTGAATTAATGATCCATTGATCCCCCAAAAATGGAGCTTATGTTAAAAACATTACATAAAAAAAACAGCTTTTAGTTTTAACATAGAACTAATAGAAATGTTATCATTGAGCCCAGGTGGCGCACATGCATTTAACCTTGTTTGTCACTAGAGCTCTAAAAATTCAAGAAAATCATCAACAGGTCCACCCCTTGTATCCAAGTTGACCTGCTCTAATACAAAAAACTTGAAACAGTGTGTGGGATATAATTTAATATGCTTAAATAAAGCACTGGTCTCCCTGTGTTTGTTAATATCATAACTGTGTTGATAGAGCCATTGTCTTAAAGCTCGGACAGTCTTACCCACATAGTAACAGTCGCAACCTGTTCAGGATGCAACCACCATCCCCTCAATCTGGAAAATATCATACGTCATCCCACTTCACAAGGGAGGCTCCTCTACAGAATCATCGAACTATAGACCTATAGCAATATTGTCGCCTATAGCAAAAATTATGGAAAGGTGGGCTCACAAGCAACTCCTACACCACCTCACCCTAAACAACCTTCTGTCTAAAACTCAACATGGGTTTTGCCCCCATCATAGCACTACCACTGCCCTCCTTTCCTTTGTTGATTCAGTAAATAACAATCGGAACAACAAATTAATAACTTCTGCTCTCTTTCTTGACTTGTCAAAAGCCTTTGACATGGTCAATCACCAACTATTGCTCCACACCCTTAAATCCCTTCACCTCGATAACCTAGCCCTACATTGGTTTAATGCTTACCTTTCTGGTAGACAACAAACAGTCCAGTGGCAAAGCAAACTATCTCACTTGCTACCAAATACCATAGGAGTTCCCCAAGGCTCTATACTTGGTCCCCTTCTCTTCTCTGTATTCATAAACGACCTCCACTCAGTCATCCCCAAAGCCACCTGCATTCAATATGCAGATGACTCCACCCTGATTTGTTCTGATGTCTCTCTCCATAATCTCCAAGTAGTCACCCAACACTGTTTCGCGGCAGTTGAAAAATGGTTTTCTGAATGGAAACTCATTCTAAATCCCATAAAAACTAAGCTACTTCTAATCTTCCCCACCTCTGGAATCCCCTTAGGCCAATATCCGCCACATTCTAATAATACGATCTTTCACGTTCAATCCATCAACGGCACCATCATTGAGCCTGTCACCAACACCAAACTACTAGGTGTTACTATTGATCACAAGCTCAAATTTGATGTTCACATTAGTCAAACTATTAAGACAGTAAACAAGAAACTAGGTTCCATGTACAGAATTAAAAACTTTCTAACTCCTTATACCAAACTAACTATAGCACGATCACCCCTTCTCTCCACTCTACTGTATGCCTCCCTGGTCCTATCCTTCCTCAATAAAAATGAGCTCAACAAACTCTCAGTTGCTTACAACCATATCGCTAAATTTGTTACTGGATCACCTTACCGTACTCATCACTGCCTCAACCTAAAGAAACTTGAATGGTTAGAATTACCTAACCTTCTTAAATTCAACCAACTTACGGAAGCATTTAAAATAATTAAGGAACCAGAAAAAAAACCCTCTCTGAACAAACTCCTGACCCCCTACTCCAACCTTAACTGCCTCCGATCTTCTAATAGTGTCCTGGTACAAACTATGAAATCAAATAACTCAGGAGGTGATGCTCTCTATGCCAATTCTATTGGAAGGCTCTGGAATTCCCTTCCCAATAACCTAAGACTAACAACTTCACTCAGCCATTTTAAAACTAGTCTCAAGTCATTTCTTAAGGCACACTGGCTATGCCCTTGTGACAATCCTGACTAACCCTATAGCTGCTTACCACCCACTCACTATTATCTATAGGACTCTTCACCTAAAACTTCTCTAGAACCCTTTAAACCTATTCTCTATACACATTAGTTCCTCTTAGACTGCCCCCTCTGTATAACCATAGAATCGACCTGTGAATTAAGATATATCCTTCTCCCTTGTAATTAAAAGCTCAAACCTCTTTACTTCTTAACCTATCTGCATATCTGGGTATTTACTCATCATGTACTTGTGGAATTTAATAGAATGTATTTGTAATGAGTCTCTCTGTATTTTGTATACTATGAATGTTGCTGATGTTAGTCTATGTATTGTTGTTCTTTTCAAATGTGGAGCTTTTCTCCCCGGGTCTCTGCTGAAAAGGGATATGTATCCAGTCAGACTAACCCAGTAAACAAATGTAAAATAAAATAAAATAAAATAAATATACAACCCCCTTGGTGTAACAATAGTACTTTTTATGTGTAGTGATTTTACCAAAACTCCAAAGTTTAATAAATTCGGCATCAGTCACAAAAGAAAATTGGGTGCATCTTCCACATTTGAAAGTACCACCTAGTCCAGATGCCAGTTTTTTTTTTCATCTAAACCTTTGAAAGATGTACACTTTTTGTACACCACCAGGGTTTTTTCACCTAGTTTATTAATGATATTCTCATCAATATGAAACATGTTCCAACATTCACAAATGATGCTTTTGATGTCAAAAAATCAGTAGTGAAAGGTAATACTAATGCCCTGCTATAGTTGTTCATTCTCTCAGTTGCTAGGGGCCTGGTTAGACCCAGAGGGTTGTCCAGTAATGTTCTATAAACCCCATTAGTTCTTTTTTGTTGGGCCTCACCTATTATGTCCTTAACAAATTGAAGGGGGTAACCTCTTTTCTGTAACATACACAATAAGAGGTTGCACTCTCTAAGAAAATCAATATCCTCAGATACCATTCTGGCCAATCTAACACATTGTCCCTTCACAAGGGATTTCTTCTGGTGCAAGGGGTGACAACCCTCAAAGTGCAAAAGAGAGTTGGAGTACGTGGGATTCCTATAAAGATGTGAGGTGAATCTCCCCTTGGAATAATCCGTCCTGATGGTCATGTCAAGGTAGTTCAAAATATCATGTTCCTTGGTTATGGTGAACTTCAGAAAAGTGGCGGTGTTGCTAATATAAGTGAAAAATCTATCCAGCTCGTCTTCACTACCATGCCAAAATAAGACCAAATCGTCAAGGTACTGCCCAAACAGTACCCACATGTCCTTGAACTCGGAGTATACAATATACAGGTCCTCCCATGGGCAAGTACTATGTTGGCAAATGACAGTGCACAACAGGCGCCCATAGCCACCCCTTGCACTTGTTTGAATATTTGCCCCTTGAAGGAAATGAAGTTATTGTCCAGAACCATCTCCATACAGTTTCTGATGGTAAGAATGGTATCATGATTCAATGAGTTATGCTTACATAAATAATTGTAGAACCATTCAATACCTACATCATGGGGTATTACAGAAAACAGGTCCCTCACATCAATGGTGACCAATATAAGACATGTGTTGTACATTTCATGTTTAATCTTGGACAAGAAATCCCATGAGTCTTTAATAATTAGGTCCCTATCATCCAACACATGTTTAACTGAACAGTCAACGAACTTGGCCAAACTAAAAGTTTTTGATGCTCTTGCATCCACAACTGGCCGGAGGGGGGATTAAGTATAACAATGAACAACGAACTGCAGGACCCAAATTGCTACACCACAAAATGAAACAACGAAGCCAGTAAAAAATTCTTTATTCTCTAGCGCCTCTGCCACAGTAAGCCTTCAAGGAGTAACACATCACATATTCAGGCAGTTTATATAACACCAGCTACAACCATTAATCATCAATCAAACAATTAAGCATTCAAACAGTTAAAAATTAAGTGCAATACATTTCAAAAACATTTCAAACAACACTTCTCCAACAACAGTCTGTATTCAGACCTTTAGGAATCAAAGTGTCATATTTTAAAATAAAAATAGTTTCTTTCTTTAGAAGCACATTCTTAATCTTATTTACATTAGATTCACTTATAAAAACTTGTTCCAAGATAGTTGCTTTTAAGCTATCACACTTACCACCATGATATTCATGAAAATGTTGAGCTACAGGGCTCTCTAATTTATTTACCCTGATATCCCTCAAGTGTTCCATTAATCTTATCTTAAACATTCTCTTAGTTTGACCAATATAAAACTTATCACATCCACATTTGATAGCATAAATAACTCTCTCAGTTCTACAATTATATAGCCCATTTGGTCTAAAACCAATATTATTTATATATGAAAAAAATTAATTATGTATGGGCAACCACTACATTTCCCACACAATGACATTCCTCTAGCAGTAATATGATAATACAATTTATCCTCAGGTTTATAAAATCTGGTGTGTACCACCATATCCTTGATGTTTCTACCCCTCTTACAAGAAAAAAAATAATTTCTTGTCAGTTAAGTTATTAAGCTCAACAAAATATTTTAAAAATTCCCAAAAATGTACTATATATTTTTTAATATTATCACTACAAATATTATAAGTGGACACCATAAATAAATTCCCTACATTTTTATGATTAATAACATAATTATTGCATCTATTTTTTTGTAATGATCTTGTATTATATCTAATATCAAATATCTTTTGAATATCTGATTCAATTAATTTAACATCATATTGTCTTCTTTCAAACACAGTCCTCGTGCGCTGTATTTCCTTCAAATGCATTATCTTCATTACATAAATGAGAAATTCTCAAAAATTCACCATACGGTAAGGCTTCAATAATATGTTTCGGGTGACAACTGGTACCCATTAAAAACTCATTTGGCAAATCAAATTTCCTATGGATACTCATACTAATGTGTTTTCCAACAGTACCTTGTAAGTTAATGTCCAAAAAAGAGACTGTTTGTCCATATTGTAATCCATCAAAAGATATATTGAACCTATTTAGTTGAATGTCCTGTATAAAATTTAGTACCAAATGCATATCCCCTTCACATAAAAAAATCAAATCATCAATAAATCTAAAATAAAATTTCACATATTTCTTAACAAAAGAATTAGTATAAATGCATTCTTGTTCAACCAATCCCATAAAAATATTAGCATACATTGGTGCAAATGGGGCACCTATGGCTGTACATTGAATTTGATGAAAAATTTGATTATCAAAATAAAAATAATTATTTTCCAAACAAAATTTCACTAAATATAAAATATAATAAGTAAGAAGAGGATCACCCATCCGTTTATGTAATGCCTCTAATCCAAACACATGTTTAATATTGGTATAAAGACTCTTCACGTCCAATGTAATCCAATACATGTTGTCTTTCCATATAACATTTCTTATTTTATTTAAAAAATCAAAAGAGTTTTGTATATAAGAAGGGAGCTTCTGCGCTTCCTTTAATAACACCTGATGTAAAATAACCCCCAAATTATGTAGGAAATACTTACTGGCTGAAACTATATGTCTACCCGGAGGGTTCATGATATTTTTATGAATCTTGGGTAGGCAATAAAAATAAGCTGGACTAGTGTCTACTATAATCAGCTTATTCTTGACATCAGTTTCAGACCAGTATCCCAATCTCAGGCCCTTCTGTATTAAACATGTATAGTTATTTTTAGGCTGTTCAACAACATCATCACTTACTATACAATATATTGTTTCATCATGTAATAAATCTAAACACATTTTTAAATATTGTGTATAATGCATAATCATTATTTTATTCCCTTTATCAGAGGGTTTCACTACCAGTTCTTTCTGTTTGGAAAAATTGACTAATTCTAGCCATTCACTTTTAGATAAATTATAATCAACCTGTTTCCAATCAAAATTATTCAACAATAAATTAACCTCAAATTCAACCATCGCTTGAAATCTTTTGATGCCTTCATGTAAAAAAGGAGGCATAAAATTACTTTTAGTTGTCACTCTAGAAGTATCTATAACACAATAGGCATTCATGTCACTTGTGCAAGATACAAAGGAATCACATGTATCCAGATCCAATACATTTTCATCAGTAGTATATGTATCATCAGAAACAGTTTCAACAGCAACATCAGGAAAAGACAAACATTGAAAATAGTACCATAAATGCAATTTTCTCACAAATCTAAACAACTCTATTTTACATTCATATATTTTAGGTAAAACAGTCGGTACAAATTTTAATCCATGGTTTAATACAGTAATAATACTGTCATTAACCTGGCAACCAGATAAATTAATCACATAATTCAAATCAAAGCATGAATCAGTACCATTTTGTCCTTTTGTTATCGCACCACTGACGTTGAGGCCCTCCTTTGTGTTGTTCCTGTTCAGAATAGCTTCTTTTCTGCTGCCTACCATAATCCCTTTGTGAACGAAAATGATCAGGAAAATAGTGGTCATTCACTGGAGATGGTAATGGTGGAAAATCATTGTTAACTTTGTTTTCACTATAATGTCTATCATGTATACTGGCAGGCATGTCTGCACTATTCGTGCTAGCAGTTCTATCTCTCGCCCAACCAGCTTCATTATGGAAATGAGCCTTAGAACGTGACCGCTGATTGGACCCCCTGAAAAAGGCTGTACCTTTTTCAAAATCCCGAAGATCCCGCTGAATCTTATGCATCTTTTGCTCGAGAACTTTCTTTTCTTGCAAGTTTAATTTGTCCTGAATGTGACATAAACAGGACTCAAATCTAGTTCTATCTAATGCAGACATTAAGTTCGTACACACCATATTAATATCTTTCTTTATGCTGGACAATTTAATAATGTCTCTCTCAATTAAAATGTTAATCCATTCTTTAGAACATAGGTGTGCCACTTTTTCCCATCTCTACTGGAGCACCTTATCAATTGTACAAGTACCATGAAATGGTTCCAAAGGAAATTTGGCAGCTCTCAGCCCTCGTGGAATGATATCCAAATCCAAGTACCTTTGTAGACTCGTATAATTATAAAATGTAGACATTTCCTTGATCATTAAATTACTAAGCTTTGAAATTAATGTTTTTACCTCTACCGGGTCATCCATGGAGCGTTTACCAATGTTCGCAAATGGGTTGTTCATACGTTTATTGCATGTTTCAGCTAGAAAACGCTCCCATACTGGTACACCTGAATTATTTTCACTGCCTGTATTCCTGTCAGAACGATCACGATCACGTTCCGAATTAGCACTAAGAAAACCATCAATAGTCTACTGAGAGGTACCTGTGTTTTCCTCTCTAAAAATCCGTGGAATGTTGGTAGCTGGATCACTGGCTATAGGAAAAGGTAACAACAAACTGCAGGACCCAAATTGCTACACCACAAAATGAAACAATGAAGCCAGTAAAAAATTCTTTATTCTCTAGCGCCTCGGCCACAGTAATACAGACAACAGTCTGTATTCAGACCTTTAGGAATCAAAGTGTCGTATTTTAAAATAAAAATAGTTTCTTTCTTTAGAAGTACATTCTTAATCTTATTTACATTAGATTCACTTATAAAAACTTGTTCCAAGATAGTTGCTTTTAAGCTATCACACTTACCACCATGATATTCATGAAAATGTTGAGCGACAGGGCTCTCTAATTTATTTACCCTGCTATCCCTCATGTGTTCCACTAATCTTATCTTAAACATTCTCTTAGTTTGACCAATATAAAACTTATCACATCCACATTTGATAGCATAAATAACTCTCTCAGTTCTACAATTGTTGACTGTTGTTGGAGAAGTGTTGTTTGAAATGTTTTTGAAATGTATTGCACTTAATTTTTAATTGCTTGATTGCTTAATTGTTTGATTGATGATTAATGGTTGTAGCTGGTATGATATAAACTGCCTGAATATGTGATGTGTTACTCCTTGAAGGCTTACTGTGGCAGAGGCGCTGGGGGATTAAGTATACTCTTGTGAATTTCTGGGATTCCGAAAATGGTCAGAATCCTAGGATGTTTTGTCTCTAGGAATCTAAAGGTCTCCAATGTGATTTGTTCATTTGATAACAGTTGTTCTAGATCTAAATCAATAAGTCTATAAGTTATGTTAAGCTCATTAATCACTGTACAGCAGGTCAATCATCTTGCTGTTGTATTCCCTAGTGTCTATAATAACTAGTCCTTCCCTCTTATCAGGCTTCATAATCCGTATGTCACTGTTCTTTAATATATCATGTAATAGCCTTTTTTCATTTTTAGTCAAATTGCCAGTCCCATCCTGTTCCACATAATGATTCCTATGAGAATTTTTTTTTTCTAAATTGTCTCTCACAAACAGATTCAAACACTTCCACTAACGGGTGCATAGGTGGAATGAATGTACTTGGTCTGATAAAGGGGCTGGCATTGACCAAGAGATTAGTAATAGGGTCATCCCCCTGTGAAAAGAAAAGGGCCAAATTAAGCTTCCTAATATAGATTGTGAACTGTAAAATAGTATTGACAATGTCAGTTTTGCACGTTGGCACAAAATTAAGCCCTTTTGAAAACAATTCTGCCCATTCAACAGTTACATTGGTCTTACCGTAAACTTACACCTTAAAATCATTACCAAAGTTGAAAATAATGTTGCAAACATTGACATCACTCATCTCCAATATTGCTGTTGTTGTGGTGTCCCATTCCTCCACTGATTCTGGTAGTTCGATTGTCCATAGTTCACATTGCCTTGCCTCCATCCCCTCCGGTTCATTAACCGCTGAGATCTCCTCAGGAGGGGTGGTTCTAAAGGGATGTTATGGTCAGAATTAACCCCATCATTATCATCATTAATAACATCACAATCATCCTGCCTATCAGACCACCTAGCTTGTTGCACTACAGATGGCTCTGGATAAGCCCTGCCTGCTTCATAATCAGTTTTATCTTTTGACAATTTCTTCTGTTTCTTGTTTTTAAACTGTACCAAATCAATTTCCACATTTTTAAATAAATTATTAAATTCAATCATTCTATGCTCAAAACGCAATTCCCTTTTAATTTCACGATCAAGCCTGTTAATGTCTTTTAGTATACAAGCTATTTTCCTGTTGTTGTCACTAATGAAAATATTAAGTAACTCACACCCTTGCCTGTTGAAAAATGTTTTGAGATCCTTATGCAGTTGTGAGTCTTTCACCAAACCAGTTGGGTATTTAAATGTCCTTAAACCCTTAGGGATATGCTGCCTTCTTAAACACTCATTAAAGTATTCATTTTCCAACTGTAACTTTTTGTACTTTCATAAAAGTTCCTTAAAGCAAAGAAACTGGTTGTCCAGGCTTCCACAACTGTTATTAACATTGACATTACAGCCACAAAGCCCAGTATCATTTCTAAGCCAGTAATCAACAGAAAATGAAGGTGTGACATCGTCACGCACACCCAGCGATGAACCTGATTGAGTAGAGTTACTGTTAACGTTGTTGGTAGCTCCACAGCCTTTGTCATTGAGACAAACATTAGAATACATAATCCTTTGTGCAGGTGTAATTAATGAATTGTCAGGGCTTTCTGGTTGCAAATGATTAAGGCCCTGAGAGTGAACTAATCCTCGTTGATTCATAAGCGAATCAACCTTGGTGGACAGTAGGGCAACAGAAGAAGTAAGCGATGTCACAGATTGCAATAAAGCATTAAAATCGATGTTGCCAGTACTATTAGGGTCTTCGCATCCATCCATGACAAACACCTCACATCTTTATAGGAAACCCAAGTACTCCAACTCTCTTTTGCACTTTGAGAGTTGGCATCCCTTGCACCAGAAGAAATCCCTTGTGAAGGGACAAAGTGTTTGATTGGCCAGAATGGTATCTGAGGATATTGATTTTCTTAGAAAGTGCGACCTTCTATTGGGTATGTTACAGAAAAGAGGTTACCCCCTTCAATTTGTTAAGGACATAATAGGTGAGGTCCACCAAAAAAGAACTAATGGGGTTTATAGAACATTATCGGACAACCCTCTGGGTCTAACCAGGCCACTAACAACTGAGAGAATGTAGGGCATTAGTGTTACCTTTCACTACTGATTTTTTTTACATCAAAAGCATCATTTGTGATTGTTGGAACATGTTTTGTATTGATGAGAATATCATTAATAAACTAGGTGAAAAACCCCTGGTGGTGTACAAAAAGTGTACATCTTTCAAAGGTTTAGCTGAAAGAAAAAAGGTGGCATCTGGACTAGGTGGTACTTTCAAATGTGGAAGATGCACCCAATGTTCCTTTGTGATTGACGCCAAATTTATTAAACTTAGGAATTTTGGTAAAATCACTACACATAAAAAGTACTATTGTTACACCAAGGGGGTTGTATATGTTGCATCCTATACAGGTTGCAACTATTACTATGTGGGTAAGACTGTCCGAGCTTTAAGACAATGGATCTATCAACACAGTTATGATATTAACAAACATTGGGAGACCAATGCTTTATTTAAGCATATTAAATTATATCCCACACACTGTTTCAAGTTTTTTGTATTAGAGCAGGTTGACTTGGGTACAAGGTGTGGACCTGTTGATGATTTTCTTGAATTATTAGAGCTCAAGTGGCAAATAAGGTTAAATGCATGTGTGCCACCTGGGCTCAATGATAACATTTCTATTAGTTCTATGTTAAAACTAAAAGCTGTTTTTTTATGTAATGTTTTTAACATAAGCTCCATTTTTGGGGGATCAATGGATCAATAATTCAGTTGTATTATTTTAGTGGTGTGGTACTTTTTTAGCATGGAATGATATCTTTTTCTAACAGGAAATGACATACTTTTTTAGCAGGAAATGACATCTTTCTTGTTTGACTAATTGTTGAGTAGGGCAGGCTATTTAAATCAGCATTATGTGTGTCATGTAGTTCTGAAGAAGTCAATTTTATGTACTTTTGATGAAAGCGCTAAACGCTTATCGTGGTGGAATAAAACTGTTGGATTTTTATTTTTGGTGCAGTGCTCTTGGTTTTTGACTCCATTCAGCTTTTTTTTTTATTATAATAAGGTAAACATAGGGTATTGCTGTCCTTAATTAACTAATATTAACCTGTGGGTTAGTATATAATGCATTATGGTTATTTAAATAATTTGTCTGAAGAGTTTCATGTAATTTATCTGAATGAAAGCACTAACGTGAATTAAATTTGATTTGGTTTTCTGGTATTGGACTGCTTGTTCCTTTTTCATCTCTCTTGGTTTTAATAGTTCGTGACTTCAATACTCAGTGATTTGCCAGAAAACCACAAATTTTATCAGGAACAGATGAAAAATATGAGACGAAAATCTGGACAATTGAGAGGTATGTCTGACAGTGATCTATTCAGACAGCAACATTGTGGAAGGGGCATGGTGTGGTCAGCAGTTTAAGGTAGTGGGCAGAGAGCAATCTGCTGTTGTGAGTGTGGCTTGCTGGGGGGGGGGGTAGCAGTCTGGGAGCTGTGAATACAAATTTGAAAATCCTGGCTACACCCCTGGTTGAACACACTGGCCAGAACTCAATATTTGTTACTGCAGGAAAGCTAGATAATGGAGGGACAGGGGGCCACACATATGGAAATATATAGATCTGAGTAACCTACACAGTGCCTACTACAACAGCAGGTTGAGACAAGTCAGTCGAGTGCCAGGATATAAAGGCTGCCACGTCACTGTGTCAGTACTGACAACAAGTCAGTGGGCACCATCTAACCCCTTGAATGACAGGGTCTCACAGAATATCCACATGTATGCCTCATATATCTGTTCTGCTTGTCATAACATTGCATTCACTTGCCAAACTACTGATGAGCCAATAAAGGCTGATGTGAAAAAATCAAAGACAGCCAGATGAGATGCAGATGTCATACCCATAAGTAAATGCAACAAAACCATTCTACCAACTGTGTACATTTGGAAGAGCAATATTAAAAGCCTGCTCCCCATGTCTGGGCCTATGTCTGACTGTTATAGTGCTATGTAGAATATACCACGCATATTATCGAAAACTCTGCTCACTCCAAGGCACTCTGTACCCACACCAGCAGACTAGCTGTGTCAGGGCCACCAGCAAACATCTCAAACCATTACAGAAGGACATCTGGTTAAAGCCATACAGAAAAGTGGGGCAAAGGCCAAACACTGCGCACAACCTTCACATATTGCTGTGACACACGTGGAAAGTAGATACCACAACAGGTTGTGTATTTGAATGCACTGTCCAAAGGGTATGTGTTGTGACATGACAATATCCATCATTAATCTGTAATGTTTGTCTGCCATGATTTCCCAACAATTTGCCAGAAAAGCACAATGTTATGACAAATGGAAAAAATATATGTGGCAAAACATCAGGACTTTCGGCAGACATATGTAGAGGTCAGAGTTATGGCCACCATCTGTACCACCCTGCAGGTTGCAGTCCATGTTTGGCAAGGTGTGACCTATGATGACAACTGACACAATTCAGAGGTCCTGACAGTGTAGGACAACAAACATTTCATAAAGTTGTCTAGTAATTGCATAGAGCAGTTATTGCACATCAGAAGCACCTTAATGTTATGACAAATAGCATAAGCTAAGATAATGTCACAGAAAGAAGTTGTCATACTAGCACACCAAAGGAAGTCATGGGTATGGTATGTTCTGCCAACTGTCATACTATAAGACGTGTACCACAGTCCACATTTGATAAGGTGGCAAACACAATCTGTGTCGCCTATGTATGTGCAATTTGAAGACATGTGAAGGCCCTGTGATTACCTGCTGCCCCCAATGACCCACATGTATATAGGCATCAATGATAACTGCCACCATCCACATATGTAGGTACTGCTGTAGACCGTGTCAACTGTAAGTATTGTGCAGTCTGTCATTGAACCGCAAACTGCTGTTAACACACTGCAATGGGCCATACAGTGGGTATGGAATGGTGCCAAGGTCCTGGCCTCAAGCTGAATGCAGACAACAGTGTAAGCATACCATACAGCAAGGACATGGACCCAGTTTTTCCCACATCAGCACCAACCCCATAAACACACAGACTGCGATGACAGACATGGGTACTCAGGACAAACAATGTTGCATTCAAGCAGCAAGTAGTGGCACTGGTGCTTATATGTGGTTCACCACATAGGTAAAGGGACAGCATCCAGACAAATGGTGAACATTACCTCTGAATAGTCTTCAGTCAGTACAATAATATATTAGCAGCATGGCCGGTCTGCTATGCACCTATGCAGACATCTTCAGATACTGTAAAGGCTATGTTAATACCCACAAATATCAGCCATGGCATTCAACACCTGTTCCATACAGACAGCCTGCAATCAGTACTGCTCCACTCGTTATCAGCCAGGTTGTCCACAGGTGTCTCTGGCATGCCTAGATAGCAATGTTGTGCTCAGCCCTTCAACAGCTGCCCCATATATGAGAGTATAACTCTGTGTGCCTTACTGGCACGAGAGGCCTGCATCACATGTTAGATAGCAAAAATATGTGCTGGAGAGTCAGGTTTGTCTTCCAGAGGCTGCCCTGTCTCAAGACTACACTCCCCAAACATGTCAAACACAGTGCCATGCATACCCTCGTCAACTGCATCAAGGTTGAGTGGATGGGAAAAAAAACAACATCTGTCCCTGGGGTTCAACCTGTGTCCAGCAATGCCAGGGGCAACTGGTGCTGACCAATGAGTCTGTTGAGGATAAAGTAATGGCTAGGCTTGTAAGGCACCCAGGGCCAGTACTCTAGTAACCTCCTCTGTATGTATGAACCTGTGATCCTACAGAACACCCAGGTGACATATATGAAGGCTAGCTGGCTGTGTCAAGGGGTATGCATGCAAGGTTATGCTGTCTGCCCCTATTGTCCCTCATACACTGTTGCATGCATATGCTTCTAGGTAAACATGCACATATACAGCCATACCCTGGCGATGAAAAGGTGTCAGTTTTTCCACACCGCCATACTTGGCTTTGGTAATGGCAGCAGCTCCCCAGGACATCCAATGACCGACACCTGGAACAGAAACAGAATAAGGTCTGTGAGACAACAGACCATCAGCAGTACTAACAGCAATAAAGCATCATGGCACAAAGGTATATACACTTTGATGTGTACCCATGACATTTGTCAGCAGACAGCACCTTACATGTCATAAAAGTAGTACACTACACACTGACATTACCTGCATTATATTCACCCTGTGCATCAGACACATATTAGCATGTCATTGCATCAATGTTATGGATAACAGGGATGTGGCACAGGTATAATCACATGCACAAGGTGTGGTGTGGGGTTGCCAAAGACCTAGGCTGTGCCATACAGTTGACATCATGTGTGTGTGTTTAGAGGGGTGGTGTTCAGCTGGCCATGGAGAGGAGCTGTGTGTGTCTGGTACTGACCTGCATGTGATAAAGATGTGTGAGTTTGTGTATGCACATAGTCAAGCCATGTGCTAGCCTTACATGAGTGTATGTTGGACAGCCATGGCAGGATGTACACTTCACTGTCTCCAGCTAGCCTTACATGAGTGTATGTTGGACAGCCATGGCAGGATGTACACTTCACTGTCTCCAGCAATGGACATGGGAACTGGTCCTGCCAGGAGTGTCACTGGCAACATCATGCCCAAGGACAAATGCAGTACTACTTCCTGATGGTGACCGCTGTCTGCTGGGTCCATGTCCTTCACAGGACTGGCCAGGACCACGTGCACATGGCCTGCTACATTGTAGTGTGGACAGCACCCTCTCTTTAGTAGTGCTGGTGGTACTGCCACTACAGGAGTGTGAATGTGCATGGCCACGTGAGCTCTAAGCTGATGTTGTTGCTGACCTACGTCCACGTGTCTGATGCCCTACTCCTACCACATGTTCAAGCACAGACATTGCACGGTTAAGGACTGACAATGTGTCACCCCCACCATCTATCCATGACATCAGCGAAATGATGTACAGCATCACCAATGCCATGGATGGTGTCATGCATGCCAGGAAGTGTTGCATCCATGACACTGAGCATCTGTCTGGTGTCACAATATGCCTGTGCCTCCATGACAGACTAAAACATGCATTGGGTGACACATGCTTTGACACCTCTGACAGGGGCTGGATGGGCAGCAGTCCTCCTTCGAGCACCCTTGTCAATCTGCCTGTGTGGGACCTCACCATCTCTCTGGCTATGGCTAGTGTCTACAGTCACAGATGCTATAGTCACCACACTACCCTGTTCAATGCCACCACCCTGCGACTGTCCAATATCTGTGGCTGCTGGGGACTGCGTATTTGTGGGTATACTGACTGTGTGCAGGGACATTGTGGGTGGAAGTGGGATTTCAACCAATGGTACAGATTCAGCACCCAACAACCCCAACTATACCTGACTATGGCCACCATCATCATCAGAGTCCGATGAGACACTGACATCAGGTTGTGAGGGGGAGAGATCCCAAACCCCATGTTCAACTTTGAGGGGAAGACAACATAGGTAAATTACTTCCTGCACTATAATGTTTGCTGATCCACACACACACACACACACACACACACACACACACACACACACACACGCACACACACACACACACACGTGAGGTGCCACAACGGCATTATACAGACCACACCTTCTGCCTGATGCCATGCATTACACACAATCAGACCACAACAGACACACTCTGGACAGGCCCTCAAAAACATGCAGTGCAGCTACATACAGTTAATTTTGCTACTACTATACGCCTGTGAGATATGTGAGAAGTGGGGGTATGTGATGGACCTTCACCTAACACACAGTACAACCATGTACACACTACTAATGTACCCTTGTATAGCACAGTGGCTACACCTACACAAAAGTATGTGCCAATATTTTACAGCTCCCGCAAATAGGCTTTTGTGATGAACAAAGTGATGCACTGCAGTGAACCCCACCACAAGTGAACATGCACATATTGCAGTATGGCTAAGCTTAACAGTTGTGTGTATGGGAAACTAGCTGCCCTTAACATGCCTAGGGTATAGGTGAGCCACAACATGACAGTTCCACATTCACAGTTATCAAGTTGATGTTTCCCAGCCACACCAGAGGGACCCATGGGGTTGTAGGGGAGAGTTATTGTCAGCGCACACACATGTGGCATTGGTACAGGATAATATGTGTATTTATGAACATGTACACTACAAGCTGTGATACTACCCAAATTGCTGACATTAACGATATGTGTGCACATGTGTGCATTACAAATCCCCACCCACAAATGCAGATTGACCTGACATGCATACAGGCATGCAAAGGCTGCTACTATAAATGCTACAGTATTAACATAATGCCCACTGTGGCCTTACCTGGATGCTCCTCAGCTCTAAAATCTGTGCCACCCACCTCTACGACATATGTAGTCATGGTTTCCTGGGAGGCGATGGCTGAACCAACCAAGGTTTGTGAGGAACTCCTCAGTGGCTGAGTGTGGTGCTTGAGTAGCAGGCTCTTCACCTGTGCCAGCATGGTCCCTGGCCACAGTTGCAGCCATTTGCCATGCATTGTGTTTGTGGTCTGTGGCACGGTGTTGGACCTGTTCATAGCTCATGTCCTGGTGGCCCACATTGTTGACTGTTGCTACCAGTTCTGCCCAGAGGACAGTGCATTATTGCAGGTTTTGTCGGCTCCTTCCCAAGAGTACCCTGTGATGGTGTCTGAGGGCTTCAATGATTGCAGCGGTCTCTCCTTCTGAAAATGAAAGATTTTGTCTTTGATACGGAACACATCACAGGACTGCATACATTGGCCACCATTATGTACAGACCCTAGGCATCCACTTTTACCAGCACTATCCACTGCTAACACCCACAGCATACCCCTGCCATCTATCAGCACAGTATGTGTGTGTGTGGGTATCGGTGACATACTGGCATTACAGCATGCATTGGCCCCCTGATCCTGATATTTCATGTTCCCCCCATGAGGACCATTAATGTGCATAATTCTCTGTTCGTCATTCACATCACACAGCACATGCAGCAGCTGGTGACATCACAGAGGATCCCCACCAGGGAATGGCAGGGCAGTAAATATCTACTGTACAGCTATAGGCTATAAGGCCAATCCTCTCCTTGGGTTAATACATACTCCTCAGGAGTGACCTCACACTGGCATGCCAGACAATCACAAACTTCACATTGCTAGGACTGCTTCATGAGTGCAAGTCATGCTGCACTCTGTTGACAAACACGCACACACATGCACGCAACCTCCACCTGGTGAGTGACCTGAACTGGCCTTGTTGGCAGCTCAGAGGTGTACCCCACCCAATCACCCATCAGGCAGGGTAGTTACCTACACCTTTGTGGGCATAACCTGGACAACTGGATGGTTAACCACGCATACACTCTTAGGATACCATCTGTGTCCCTCTTGGATGGGGGACATCAGCTGCTACCTTGCATACACATGGGCTAACATGTGGCCTAGGAATATGGCTGCTCAGGACTCATAGCCTAGTAACCTAGTATAGTACCAGGAATACCAGAAATGACCTGACTGCTGTGGCAGACTGTGTTGTTATGTGTCCACACACATCACTGCTATCAACTGCTGGGTGTCCTCTATAGGCAGCATTACAGTACCATGATATCCAGCCTACATCCCACAAATAGGTGAATGCTACTACAGGTGCATGTAAACATTCCTGGAACATCTGAGCTACAGAATAACAGTGATCAGTGCATATGTGTTGTAGGATGATCTCCTCATACGTGCCTGACATCTGCAGTACCCAGATGTTTGCGGAACATGTACATGTGCCTGATAGATTTAGACCCCCCTGCCAGACAAATGTGTATTTCCGGAAACAAGTTGGACTATATGTGATGGTTGTCCACAGAGTTTGGGGAATGTGTCTGTGACAAGCCAAACCCCTGGGGACACAGTAATGGCACATGAATATCTGGTATTGTATCCATTCCCTTATATTGTATGCTCAGTATGTATGCACTGCTGCTAAGCCAGAGACAGCATCCCCCCACTATTAGTACCTGTAACCTGCTCTCCTGCTTCAGGGGTTCATCAGGTATGCTAGCCATAGGTGTCAGGTAATCAGATACAGGTGTGGAGTACACAATGACCTAGCCAGAGTAGGTCAGGAATGGTCAGGGAGACCTGGAAAATCTGTGAAATAATCCTGTATGACCTTGGCAGACTAAGAGGGGTTCAATGATGGTACATGATGTGATATGCTAGCTGTATCCATGAGTACATACTGTCAGTGTGATGCTCCTGCACTGACTCAGTAATCAAGGAGCCTCCATCCTTACCACAACCACCAGTGAGATATGTACACAATGGGAGTATGACAAGTACACACACAGTAAAATACAATTACCCTTCAGAGCACACAGAGATGACAGTCAGTCTGGTGCTGGATTCTCCCTCTCTCTCCAGATCCCCAGTAAGACTCCCCACTGCCACAGCTATACGGTTAACATCTTAGAAGAACAGTCACACCAAAACATCTATCACCCTCTGAATCCTCTCTCTGTCCAACCAGTGCTTCATGTCCCTGCCTAAGTAGTTGACACACACACACACACACACACACACACACACACACACACACACACACACACACACACACACACACACACACACACACACACGCCCACACACACACACACACACACACACACACACTAAACACTCCTGAGAGAGGCTGGCACAGGTTTACTAGCTATGGCCCCTTCTGCCCACATATAAAGGTAGGTCTGACTGCCACAATCCAGCTCTTTATCAACTACTCTGAAGCCCTTACCAAAGGGTGAAAAGTCCTTCTGTGTGATGTGCCTCTAAGCCAAATGGTAAGTGTGATCAAGACCAAGGCTATTGGAGTGGGCTATACAGTGTCACCAAATACATATGCAAGTACCCTAAGAGCTTACTTAGTTTTATACAGATCAGACACATTACAGGGTCCAACTATATTTAATAATAACTCATAAAGGAACAAGACAATACTCAATCAATATACTACAAAACTAATAATAACTACAGAGTTCAGACTCACAGAGAATAATATAAGACAACATTGCAGGACAGACTGAAGTAAATATAGCAAACTTCTAAAGCAATCTTTACTATATTCCCATCTATATGCAAACTAATTTACATTTCCCTAGTTCCTTACTATTAGCAAGGCAAATGCAGATGAGTGGATGTCGTCAGATACAAAGACACGTACAAAATGCAAAGGTCTTTCTCTGAGACAGGTCTGAAACTAATAATCAACATTACTGCTGGGTTAGCTCAGATTGCATCAGTGTTTGTCACCTGCCTTCAGTTCCCAGGCAGAAGTACATATCTGTCTGATGTTTGTGTAGAACTGGAAGTCATAACACAGTTAAACACATTTACATTTTCAACCTAGTAATTATTTTTGTTTCAAGGCAATACAAAGACCTCTAGCTATAGACATTTATGTGTGCTTGCTGCGCTGAAACTGAGATAACACATTCGTAAAACAAGTTCAGCTTATTTAATTGAAGTTTTGCAACTTATGTCCTTATGTTCGAGGCTTCAGGCTTCTACTATTAATACATATATTTGCACAGGTAATACTTTATATTCATTTCTGTTCTTTGCCAGTACGGTACACTGTGGTTACACTCTTGAAGCTCAGTCATATCTCTCATCCTCTTAGAGCAAGACTTCTGGACAAAGGCACAAATAAAGGGGGGGACAAAGACACAAAAATAGTGACACTTTATAAATATTGCTCTTACAAACTTAGACAGTTGATAGCATACCAGGTTTTGCATCTGCATGAATTTTCTGATGGATATGACGTCTGACATTCAAATGTCAGCTATTATTTTATGACTTCAATATTTAATGATTTGCCAGTGATTTGCCAGACAAAATACAAATGTATGAGAAAATGACTAAAACTATGAGGCAGACATGTGGTCAGTCTGCAAAAATCTAGACAGTTGAGAGGTATGAGCTCAGTACATAACATACAGTTCAACACACACTTCTGCACCAGTTGTTTAATATCCACATAACATATATAGTTCTCTTACATTTGTAAGACAAGCATATGTATCATATTACTATTCACAAATGACATATGATTATTTACAACATCCCAGTTAGCTGGGCTGGCAGTGTCACAGTCAGTATTGTATAACAGGCAATCCAGTAGTAGTCATATGTGAGCTGACCGTTGCTGGGGTGACTCAGGATCCAGAGCTGTGATCTATGTTACTGCAGACAGAGCCATAAGGGATGGCCATATGTGCTGGACAGCAGACTAAGAGCAATATGTCAGTCCAGGAAGTGTTGTTGAGACCTACTGTTTAAATTCCTATTTCCCATGACTGCATCCTCCCATCTGCATTGTATGACATACCTGGTATAGTGCTGTACTCCTTTGTCAGAAGAAATCCACAAGTAGTGTTGTAAAGAATCACAGTCGGTCTTCATGTAGAAAGTGTCAGACCTGTTTGGCATAGGCAGCAGCTTACCTTTTGTAGGTAATGCTCATGAGCAGGTGATGGCCTGTGCACCAATCTGTGTCTCCCACTTGCTAATCACAACCAGAACAGCTGTGTTGCCTTTCCATTAGCCAATGGCATGGCAACACAGTGCTATAATTAAGCCCTTCATGTGGGCCTTGCCCCTTTTCCTGGCCTGTGAGGAGGACATTATCGAGGTGTGGGAACTGCAGTATCACAGAGGGTAGGTGAAAACACTGTCCACTCTTTGGATTGATGTGTTATGTTCACAGTTTTGCATGCTATGTCTGGTCATTGTTAAAATACTTTCATATTCTGTAGCAGTGTACTGTGTAAATGTCTGTTTGGCTGAATAAGGAGACAGGCAGATGTGAGTGTTATAGATCCTTTTCTATCTGACTGTGCATGCTGCTACAGTTGATGCTGGTCTATCAGCTGTGTATGTTTGTAGGGGCAGAATGAGATGTGTCCTTTAAAACCTCAGCATCCCCCCAAACCCTTTATATGTGGCTGTTGTGTGGATGCCCTGCTCTAGGTGTTTGGGAGCAATGTTATGTCTGCAGCATGTAGCTGGACATACTACTGCATATGAAGCAGGCCACAGCTGCTGCATTCTGGCTAGGAGTCAGACTAGGGATTGTGAAGACATTGGAGGAGAGCAAGCTACTATGTCAGTGAGGGTGTGGTGTCAACTGTTGTGTTACAGCATGGCTTGGTTTGGGGTACCCACAACAGTCCAGGTGAGGCATGTGCCTGTGGTGCATATGTTCCATAATAGTGTCATCCAGAGAGTGGTAGGCAAAATTTAGTACTCATACTCATATTTGTGAAATGTGTCCCACCCTGCAGGCCTTTAATGTGCTACTGTGGGTGGCAGTGACTGCAGTAGTAGCAACCAGTTTTGCTGGAAATTGCAGGGCTCCATTATTCCTATGTTGTATTGACATCCATGTAGTTTTGTGCCACACACTGGGCTGTGGGCCAGGACTGTGGTTGTCTAGATGTGACAGATGCTAGAAATGTAACAGGTGGAGCTGCAAAGTCATTGTTATGGCAGGTCTATTTGTAAGACATGTGTGCATGCATACAGTGTGTAACATAGGATTAGCATGGACATGTGTGTTCTGATGGGTATGACATGTGACACTGAGCTGTCTGTCATGTTTTTGTTACCCCAACCTGCACTGCCTTGCTAGTATGTGAGCACACAGAGTACATTTTATGATGACCCTGCCATAAATAGGGGACACAACTGTGGATATTCAGCAACAGTCTGTGCAGTTGTCAGCTCTACCTGATATTGTAGGCCTCCCATACATCCAGCAGCATTTATTTGTCTGTGTACTGGTTCTGTGTCTGTGTCAGAGACCTAAGTGCATTGTGATTTGGGCCACTATATATAGAAGTAGTGTGTGACTAGCTATCAGAATATGTTTCTAAAAACTGTTGTTATACTCCATATACTGGTATGTTGCTCTGACTGTAGTTCAAATGGTTCTGGGTTCAAAATTTGTCAACAATGTCTTTTTTCCCTAAAGTTACATCCCTGTAGTGCATTATATATTTACAAATGCATCAGTAACTCTCCAGAACTGATTTGGTGTAGTGGTGTGTTGCTGTGACTCTGGTTCAGAAGGTCATGTGTCCAAGACTTGGCAGCTTTGTCTTTTATCCATAATGTTAAATGACTGTAATGCATGATATATTTACAAAAGCATTAATAACTCGCACACCTGGTTTGGCATAATAATGCATTGCTCTGACTCTAATGCAGAGGGTCCTGGATTTGAGACTTGGCAGGGCCCGTTGTTTTGTTGCTGGGCAGAACAGTGGCTGAATGAGATAGAGTGATTAAAGTGGTTTTAAGCAGTTTTATGTGGGTTTGTGTGGGTTTACGTGACCCTAAGCGATGCCAAGAGATGCTAAGGTTCCCTTAGCTTTGCTTAGCGGTGCTTACTCCCACTTACATCTGCACTATTTTCAAAAAAAGAAAAGAAAAAAAGGGTGATAGGAAAGTGGTGAAATCGAGGCAAGCAGGGGGAAAAACCTTATGAAAGGCAGCTAGGGATGTGTAGGATGGATATAGGAAATTAAACATATACTACAAATTTGGACTTACAGTTAAACGTATTATTCAACTTAATACAAAAATGCTTACCTTGACAAAAACTTGGGAGCTTTCCTTAATAAACCTGCAATACTTGCAGGACTGACACTTAAACACCCCATACTTGAATCTCCAGTATCACAGTTGGGATTTCTGGAAAAAAGATCTTTAAGATTCCTTCCTTTTTTATTAGCAAACATTGGAGTTTCCCCAATGACCCCCTCTTACCTTAGGAAATTTCATAAGGAATCTTCAATTATTTCGAATAAGTTCTCTGATCTGTTTTCATCTAAAGATTTGCTCAAAAGATAAGCCACAGTATAATCTTTCTTAATCAGTTTGTTCATCAGAATGCAAGGATCATCATGTAATGTACTCACAGGTTTGTATTCCACTTTCATCTTATTATCGGTTTCACTATACAATTTGTCAACTAAAAATCTATGATACCCCCTCCCTTCAAACTTTTGTTGCAACAAGTCACATTCCCTATAAAAGATCTCAAAACCATCAGTCAGCCTACTTGCTCTGATAAATTGCCCTTTTCCTATACGTTCTTTTAATTTAGCATTATACATACTTTGAAAATGTAAATAGGCATTGCTTTGGACATCTTTTTTATACATTTTAACATTAAACACACTTTTTGCACCATTTTATGTACTGTGATATCCAAAAAATCAGTGCTATTTACATTTACTTTAAAAGTGAATTTTAAGTAAGCTGAAACATTGTTGAGGTACACTATAAACTTATTAAGCTCTGTAAAACTTCCCTTGCATAAAAGAAATCCATCATCTATAAAATGCTTATATAAAAGCATAGACCTAAAAAACTTTTAGACTTATACACATACTCTTTCTCCCAAACAACCATAAATAAATTGGCATAACTGGGCACCATTGCAGCTCTCATTACTATGCCATTTATTTGTCGAAAAATTTCTTTGTTAAATGCAAAAAAATTGTAAGACAAAATAACATCCAATATTTCTGTAAACAACCTCACCTGTTGGGCAGAAAGTAAGTTAGAACAAAGCAACTCTTTATTAACAAATTCAAAGCCCTCTTCATTGTGAATCACAGTATATAAAGATGCAATATCTGCTGTTAATAAATACATATTATTATCTAATTTGTTATTACAAATGCATTAAATAAACTCAAATGAATCTTTAATATAACAGTCATTGTTATACACTACTTTTTTGCAGATATTTGTCTACAAAAATCGCCATAGCGTCTGTTTTGCTCCCCTGACTGGCAACAATTGGTCTGATGGGTAGCTTTTCCAAACATTTATGTATTTTGGGGAACCAAATAATCTTACCTAACTTCAGTTTATACACTCTAAAGAAATTCGATAAATCATTATAAATAATGATTCCGCGGTGGTACAGCAGTAGCATTGTTGCCTCACAGCAAGAGGTTCTCCTGTTCAATTCTCAGCTGGAGTGCGAGGAGTGCCTTCTGTGTGGAGTCTGCATGTCCTCCCACGGTTGGGTGGGCGTTCGAAAGACATGCATAGATGGGCATGCCTTCTTGAAAGTTGAACGTTGAGCTGGCACCTTGGTGTTCATGAAAATCTACTGCCAATCATTAGCGGACCGGAGTTCCGCTGTGGCGACCCCTAACCAGGAAAAGCCAAAAGGCAACAACATTAGAAATAAGCCCTTCCATAAGCCACTCTTCTGTGTAGCTGTCAATGAGACTATAACAAGTTTTTAACTTAGACTAAGCCACCTTTTATAAAATGACTCATCATTTCAACTTAATAATATTGCATCACAATAACTTGTGTAATCTAATACAACTACAGCATTTCCTTTATCAACATTGGTAACATAAATATTTTTCTTGTTCATAAGCTCAGCCAAAGCTTCATTTTCATTTTCATTTAGATTGCAAAATGTATAATGACAGTGGTGCAGCAGTAGCGTTGTTGCCTCACAGCAAGAGGTTCTCTGATTTGATTCTCAGCTGGGGTGCCTTCTGTGTGGAGTCTGCATGTCCTCCCTATGTTTGTGTGGGTTTTCTCTGGGTACTCCATTTTCCTCCCACATTATAAAGACATATGTCTGGAGTGTTATTCCCTGGGTCTGCACTGAAAATTGGCTTTGTTCCAAGTCAGACTTTCCTGGTAAACAAATGTTAAATAAATAAACATCTGCTTGGAATTAAGTGAACTTCTAATGCCACACTCAATTATTTTTAAAAAGCTTCTAACTCTAGTTTTAAGGGAGGGTTAAAACTGCTTGGGCTTTTAAACAAACAGCCATTATTTTGACTATTGCCATAAAACAAAACTTTTACATTAAGTTTTCTTAAAAACTCCCTTAAGGAATTAATAATATCAACAATGTCCACACTGCAGGCTGGCACAAAAGAAAGCACTTTGCTCTGCTCTCTTAAATGATCTCTATTTAAAACAAACTTTGAAAGACTGACAATTTTAAAGGAAACATCTACAGTACCTTGTAAGTTAAAAAACATGGTTAATTCTTTTGATTCCTGCTCCACTGATTTTTTTCAACTGTAGTGTCTTTTTGGTTGAGGTGACTGTGCCACAACTTGTGCCCAAGTTCTCTTGCCCATTACTCCATCTTGGAAAACTTCCAAGTTCTGAAAATACTGAGGAATTCATTCAAACACAAAACTATTTTGTCTAGGCATAACATTCCTTTTATGTTTGCTTTTATTGTTATTGTAGCTGGTATTGCTTCTCGCCTGAGTTTTTTTTTAACCTTGCGTGTATCTTCCGCTTGTATACATCCATTTCTTATTTGACTGTGACTGGTTTGCAAGCTACCAAATTCTTCATTGACCATCTGTTGTTGGTTAAAATTAAAATCAAAAACTGACCCACTCTTGTAATAATTTATGTCCCTTAAAATCGTCTTCATTTTATGCTTTTTTTGTAATTCATTCTCTGCCTCTACCTTCCACATATAAATTCTATTTTAGCATCAAAATTTACTGTTGACAAAGATGCTTTTAAAACATATGTGGAGACAATAGATGTCTCAAGCTGACTTACTTTTCACTTTTTCTCTTCTAATAACAGGTGTAATAGAAGGGTAGAATTGCATTATGGCACTATGTATCAGCTGCTCATATGGGCTTATGGAAGGCTCAGTCAACTATGCATATTTGTGCTGCTCAGAACCAATTCAACACTTCTGGCCAGACCATGGATTTTAGAAAGAGTTCTTTATATTTACCTTCCATTACTAAAAAGATCTGAAAACATATTCCCCACACTTTGTGTTATGTCTCTGTAGCAGCCCTTTTTACACAAAAAGTTTTTAATGTAACCAGCAAAAATGAAGGTGCCATCAATTTTAATATGATTCTTTATATAGGGACAATTCTCGATGTGCATCTAATTGCATTTACTTGAATAAACCAGCACCAATGTTACACAACAGTGGGAGAAAGACAGAACCCCTAAAAAGAGTGAAAAACTGCTCATGCAAGCCGAATCTTCTTGTGCATCGATATAATATAACATGAGTACAGTATTTATGTTTGAGAAAATGATTCATGTAATGACTTTTCATCAAAATGTAGGAGTCCTTATAATGGTAAGAGCACACACAGGTGTGATGGAAGTCACTAGACTGTTGCACTATATAGTGTTTGACCAGAGTATTTTGTCATCATAAAATCCACATCTCTGTGTGTGCTTTTGAGTTTATAAAATGGCCATCCTCCAACAGTCAATAAACAAATGAGCAGGAGTTGTAATCAAAAGACAATAACTAAATAAATAGCTATTTCTTTCCCCCTTTCTCTCTCTCATGCATGCAAAGACAGACAGATTTATATAAATGTGTCACAGGAGCAATATTTTATACGTGCAGAACTGCACAAAGCATATTCTGTAACCATTGTGTGACATACTCAGTTGTCATTCTACACAGTAACTGGCAAAGAAAGTGTTTGCTAAGTTCCAGTCCATTTTTTATAACTGTGTTTGAAGCTTCTTTTGATCTTTCAACAACACAGCATGCAGATATGAGAGGAAATATCAGACAGTTGTTAATTTGGTTTGTTAACCAAGAAGATTCCAAGGTGGGACAAACATTTATACAGACCATTGTTTGTTTAAAGATGGGCCAGCAGTAACAATATATATCTGCATGACTGCACTTAGCATCAAAGTTTTCTTCAATTACATGGTACAGTTAGTTCTCCTACTATACAGCTGTCAGTAAAGAAAGTCTCCCGATCACATTGAGATCCATCCTCTTTATTATTACATTTGAAGGTCCTTTTCTATATGACCAGAAGAATATGTCAAGAAGTGCCTAAGAGAGTATTAATTTATTTATTTACATTTATTGTCCTGGTAGATATACCTGAGTTTATGAATCTTAGTCAAGAGAGACATGACATGGCATTTATGCTGACCAGAGGAAATTTTGTTGGGACACTGAGATGAATCTCGCCTTTCACTTCTTTGGTGTTGCAGTGGGTATCATTAGTATACATTTGTTCCACTGAGGGCAAATACAACCTTTATTTATTGTCTCTGTCAACTCCATGCTGTGTTATAGCTTAGTATTAGTACATGTGTTTAATTGCTAATTAATTGTTAATTTAAGTGCTGGACAGGAACCCATAGAGTTCTGATCTGGCTGGCATGAAAGCCATTTTGTAACATTTAACTTAAGATATAATTTGACTGTTGTGTTTGGCTGTTACTATGGATCAGTGTAGTGAAAAAAATGAAAAAAAAATTAAAAAAGCATAGATGGGTGCAGCACAGTCAATATCACAATATCATCAATTACATAGTCTATTTTCTAACTGCAATAATGCTTTCAAGGATGAACATTGTAGTGACATAGCAGGTTTGATCTGTCCATTATTTCTTTCTAATGACATCAGTGTGAGGCATTAAATGCTTACACACACACACACACACGTGCGCGCACGCGCGCGTGCACACGCTCACAAACGCGTGTGCACACACACACACACACACACACACACACACACACACACTCACACATACACACACACACTAAAAAAAGAGGCAGGGAAAAGGACATGTAACTTATTAATCACAACCAACAGATGTTCAGCTCAGCTATCTTTAAACAGTGGAACATCTGTTTACAGTGCACATTCTGCAATGTAGTGGCATTTACTGTCCACAGACATGTCACATTTTTACCCTCTTGTATGGCATTCAGATTAACACATTACTACCTGTGATATGTCATACTTTCATACACCTTTTTGTATTAAGTGTGGTCTTAAACAGCTGAGACTACAGAAAGTTTCCAGTGGGACACATCCAACTTTTCAAGAGTGCTTTGACAATTTTCATTTGCCTTGGTGGTGGGTCAGTATATACTATTATTTTTGCACAAACAATAGTAATTGGAACATATACGGACAAAGGTATATTTACTTCCTTTCTTTTTTGCATACAATCAATGGAGAATTTTGTTGGGGTAGAAAGAAAGAATCTGACAGGTTTCATTATATTTCTAAATGTTTCAGGATAGTGTAGGTAAAAGCCTTTCCAGTAAAATGGCATTATTGCTGTGATTCTCCTAAGCAGGCATGTCCATGATTATTCACAGGAATGTGTGTGTGAGTGTGTGTGTGTGTGTGTGGTGGGGTGGGCAACAATAAACTATACAGAATTCATCCTGCAGTCACAACACACGATTGCTGGAATCAGTAAAGACATAATTTGATTTGATAACATTTAGTGTTAATGAACTGCATTATTTATGATTGGATGCTTCCAACACTAGCTGATTAATAGAATGTAGTAATAGTATGAACATGTCTGAGCAGTACAACATATGGAAGTGTTGCCTGTTAGACAGTAGGACAGTAGTGCTTCAAATAATGGTCAAATGCAGTAAAATCTTAATAGAAACCAGTAATCTTCTTAGATTTCCTGATAGATGTAGCTACATAATGGCATGATTAGCTTAGTAGTCCACTAAATATTAAGAAACTCAACATATATCAAATAAAAACAATGTTTGGGGAGAATGTGGAACAGTACTCCAGGAAATAAAGGGAGAAGAAATCATAAAAAGAGTACAGCAATAATTATTTATGGTAGTGGAGGTGTAAATGCTGAAGGATGATAAAAACGTTTTTGATTTTGATTCTGATTTTGACAATTCAGGAATGCCAAACAATAAACATTCAGGCAGAGGGGACTGTCTGAGGAGTATAGTTGTAGTTTATAATGCATGGAGGAAGCTCTTGATAGTCCCTACACATTCTTATATGCTGGTCTAACTTAAATCTCATAATCAGGCTCTTAGAATGGGACATCTCTGACTTTGCAGGTGTATTCCACAATTTTCATACTTGGCCTGGTTTCACAAGAACAAATACTCCAATTGGATTTAGATTTTAGACAACGGATCACCATGGAGGCACTCAGACATGCATGCTTCCTCCTTAAGACACATTATATGAGTGTTCATCAAGTTCTTCACCTCAGAATTGTTAAAGTCTCATGGAGTATTAGAAACTTTGCAATAATTGTTAAAGTCTCATGGAGTATTAAAAACTTTACAAGAATTGTTTGTCTCATGGATTACTGGAAACATTGCAGCCCCTTATCCTCAGAATAAATTATTTTCATTGCCTTAAGCCAGGTAAAAACTAGCTAGGAATCCAATTAATAGTTTCTACTTATATCCATTTAATTCAAGTTGCATGTAAATTTCTTCACCTTGTGTAGAAACATGAGCTTTCTCTAAAACATGTAATCTAAATGAAGCTTTGATAATATATCATAATGTTTCAGTTTGCTGTGGCGAAATTACTTGCAGATATAAGACGTTTTTTTTGGGGGCTCATTAATGATCTGATGAAGTTATTCATATTCATTACAGAGAGAGATAAAGCACTTACTGAACTGTATATAAATCGTTTTGGCGTAGTGGCACAGATGCGGAAGAGAACGGATGTACGAGGATGCAAGCAAGTGGCCGATGCTGGCTTAACCATTCTGTGGGTAGAGACGCTTAGAAGTATGAATGCACCTCCTAAAGACAGTGATTGCAGGGACTGCTATGCCATTGCAGGGGTGGTAGAGGGATTAGACCCACTTCCTATCAGCAGTCTGATACTGATCCAGTGGACATGGGTAGGGTATAGTCCAGGGAAGGATTAAAAGGGTCCAACTGGTCTGATGAATGAAGAGTTGGGATGGTGGCTGATAGTGGTCAGCTGCAGGGGGAGGAGGGAGAGGAAAAAATAGTACTTACCAGTTTTCTTTTGTGAAGTAAATAAGTCTTGCAGTTTTGTTCATATTTTTTTTTCTGTTTTAAGTTTACTGAAGCATCATACAGTTACACATAACTGAAGTACTTTTGCAACTCAACACTGCATATGACTGACTGTTCTGTTGAAAGGAAAAAGTGTGGGTGAACAGGAACAAACAATTTCTTTAGTAACATGTAGTTAACCATGTAAATAATACAATTGTAAGTTTCATGTTAGAAACGATGTAAGCAGAGCATATAGCTCTGTAATAAAAAAAATATCTGTTCTGTATGTTTTGTATTTGCTTATACTTCATTTACATTAAGTTTAAATTAAACTTAACGTGGCTGGTCCTGCCCTTCTTTAGCGTGGGTGGTAATGACCAGCTGTAGTTTTACTGCACCATTTTTGCTCCCTCTGGCACTATTACTTGATGCAATACGTTACTGTATTTCTTGTGGTCTGCCACTCTGTATTTTCATACAGTGCATGCCTTCAGAGTACTGTCTACAAGCCAAGGCATATCATAGTCTCTGGGGAGTGTTTTAAAGTGGTCATATCTTTGCTCAAGTTTCTCAGGAATTCAAAAGACAACTGTTTGTGTTTAGCAATGTTATGCCAGTCAAGTTTCCCTGCATCATAAAATACCACTTTTTTTCTTTTGTAGGAGACATCCTCGCAATTTTTTGTATGCTTTAGCATATTGTGCATAACAACTACATTTTTTAATGACAGTAATTTTATAATGTGTTTTTAAAAACAATATAAAATGCCAATGAAGACAAAGAAAAATAATTTAAAAGAATGAAACCATTTGTTGAGCCGAGATCAGAATTACACTTTGAATCAAAAAAAAAAAAAAAGAATGCTATAATAGCAACAGTTTTCTGTTGGTTTAGCTGATTTTCAGCATTTAAAAATCATATTTACATAAATGGACCAAATTCATAAACCTCTAACCATGGGCATTGTGTACATTTGTAGAAAAAAGATTGCTCAGGAAGAGTTACAGGTCATTACTAGAATGGGTAGCATAGCTTAAATGGGAAGTTCCCAGCCATACCTCTCAACTGTCTAGATTTTCGCCGAATGTCCAGATTTTTGCCTCATATCTTTGGTCTGTTCTTCATGAAATTTGTACTTTTCTGGCAAAACACTGGGATGATCAGAGGACTGAAGTCACTAAATAATGACATATATTTGAGTTTCAGACTTCAAATTCTTCAGAAAATACATGTTAACACAAACCATGTTACTCTATCAACTTTTTAAGTTCATAAGAGCGATATTTAAAATCTGTCCCCATTTTTGGGCATTCGTCTGTCCATTTTGTCCTGCTTTGTCCAGATTTCTTGCACTGAGGTTGAAAGGTATGCTCCCAATATTACCCTAAAAAATACACTGTTATGCTTATTGCTATTTAAGGACTAAGTGATAAGAGGGTGAAAAGTGTACTTAAGGTTAATCTATCAAGTCCCTACAATATAGCAAGATTTACCAAATTGCTGTGATTATCAGAACAGCTGAGAACTGCCACTAATGTCTGTTAATTCTCGTCATTTACTCTGTGATGACATAACTAATGTTTACTTGCCATGACCATGGTGTGTAGTAGGAAAAGATACAGACTCATCCTGTCAGACAAGTGACTCACTTTTACATAAATTATCCATGTAGGAAATGCTAGATCTCTTTACAACACCTAGATTTTATTGCACTGATACATAATTCATTTTGACACTCTTTGATACTTGATTAATTTGATTCAGGGTTGAAGGGCGCAAGTGGCTAGAAGGCAAGCAAAGTCTTTCTGTTTTGTGCCATTTAAAGATGGGTCATTACTGTGTAAGGTGTGTGACCACTAACATGGGCATTAGATACATTGTGCCTATGATGCTTAAGGTGAGCATACAGCATATTTTAGTAAAGAAGATCAGTAGTGGGCCGTGGTGTTTACACATTGAGCTACTTGCAACTAGTTATTTTCTATAATGTCTGGATGTTACACAGCTGCTTTTCTAGCCTGTCTTACAGTGTGGCCTCAAGATATTCTGAATCTTGGACTGTCTCGCTGAGCACTGCTGAAGTGCTTTCTGACTGAAATCATAGTCATTAATTCCTAGAGTGGCCTTATTAATGAGGGAAGTTCAAACTTATAACACAGTCTGCCCTCACCTTTGTTCATAGCACATGGTTTATAACTCCATCTCATTGTTTAAGATTAGTGAGCACTTTTTTAATTATAGCAACAGTTGTTAATTTGACTGGTGAGTAAATCTGATTTGTTAGTAGGAAACATAAAAGGAATGACTATAAAAAGTACAGAACATTTTAATTCCCTTCTGTTACCTTTCTTTTTATTCCCTATTCCTTCCTTTCTTCTCTTCCCAAGCTGTGTTAATCCTACAATGTTTTCATCTCCCTCCTCTTTCTTATCCTATTTTATCTTTGTATTTCAGTATCCTAGCTCCCTCAGCATCTTGCATGACCACCTTTCCTTTACTGCTCTTTTGTTTCACATTTTTCTCCCTGTCTTTTGTTTAGAATCTCATGACTCCCTTGCTCCCTGTCATTCAAAGTTCTTCATTATTAGTTTGCTGTCCATTACTTTTGTTCTCCCTTTTCCTTTCACATCTTGCAGGTCTACTTTTTCCACATCTACACTCTCTTCCTGTTTCTCTCTATCTAACTTTGCCACCCCTTACCATGTGTCGTATTCTGGCACAGCTATATATTTATGTAGTTAAAAACAAACAAACAAAACAAAACAAAAGTCATACATGTGGTAGAGTATCAAGTTTCTTGTACTTTGTTCCAAAAGAAATGCAGGTTACAACTGTAGCAGCTCAGATGTATTACTATGCATTCAGGAAGGATGGCCATGCACATCCCAGTGAAGGAGATGATGACACCCAACTAGCCATGCCTACTGCTCCAAACATAACCTTATCTCTACCAGTTGGTCCAAACAGGTCTGAAGTGTGGCAATGCTTAGGAAAGGATGTGGGTTTGACCACCCAAGTAAGTGTTATATGGTAGCCCTTATCTGTGTATGTGGAATAGCATGCATTTGAAGAGATGGTGTCTGCAGTAGCACAAATTCCCAGGTCATCACCAATAGGAGGGATTTGGGTCTTAATAAAAAAATAAAATGGTCTTAATTTTTGGGAAGCCTGTTGGACACAAAAGTCCCTGATGTCTACCATTTGATGATGACCTTTTTGAACATCTCAGTCTAGTGGATCAGTGTCATAGCCCCCCCCCCCCCGGGACTCTTCTCACTGCTAGGGGTGCACTGGTCTCAAGTTTATTAGTGGAAGGTTTGATGGTCCCCTGTAATACTCTGTAATCATACTTTCCCAGATCAACAACACTCTCTTTATATCTGAGGTTCCTGGTTGATGGAATCTTTCTGGGGTATGTTTTCTATATTCCTCCTATTTTTTACAAGGACCTTCATTATTTTATGAGTGCTCCAAAAAGTGGCTTGTATAGTATCAACAGTGCATCATCCTCTCTAGTAATTGTAGTTTGAAAGATTTCTCTTATTATAGCATAGCACCTTCTATTTACATTGACCTTAATCTCAAACTTCAAGCTGCTATCTAGGATAAAACCCAGATCCTTGAGTTGATCAGAATTTGGCAAAATATGCTTACTGTGTGTGTGGGGGGCCTCCTATGTTCTCCTTTTCTCTCTATCCTTCTTCGTTCTACAACTAATTATTAACATCATCTCTCATATTAAGACATCACTCAGTTCCCCTCATTTTTTCTAATCATGCAATCTCTAATATCTATTTTAATTATCTTATTAGAATTGTCTCATATTTCATTTATCGCATACTAGCCTGTGTAACAAATATGACTAATGACTTTTTCTTCACATATTTTCTCCAAAAAATGTTATTGTTTCTCATTGCACTCCACTATAACACATATATTTTATGTTTTTCTCATTACAACATTTTTTACTACTGTGTTTTGTAGTTTAACATGACACTTTGTGATTTAATATATATGTAATTGATTTTTTAAAAGATTGTGATTGTGAAGCTTTTCTTCCCTGGTCTCCACTGAAAATGTACACTTTCTGGCCTAGTATGTCAAACAAACAACCAAACAAACAAACAAACAAACAAACAAACAAACAAACAAACAAACAAACAAACAAACAAAAACAAACAAACAAAAACAAACAAACCAACAAACAAGCAAACAGATATTAAATAGAGTAAAGATATCCATTGTTAGATGGTCCAATGTGTATTACAGCATGTCTGATATTAAATGAAACCCCATTTTCCTGCAGCCAGGTATATACAACAAATCTTAATTATGGAGCATATGCTGGTCACTCATGTTGATAACCATGGTTCCTATGTTAATGTCATCTGTAAACTTAGACGTGGATATTACTTCATAAATTGGAAATGTTGCCATAAGTATAGTAAACAGAAATAGATGCAATGCAGAGTTCTGTGGAACTTCTTGACTGATTATTGTCTCAGACAATAAAAATATTGCATTTTCTAACTCTGCTTTCAAAATTTGCAATATGGTTAGCAGTCCAGTTGATAATGACATAATTCACATGTATCGTCAACAGGGTTTAAAATATGTCAATACTGAGGTGAGCTCCCTCATACATAAGCAGTATGCTATTTAGTCATGCAGTTCTGCATTTACCTCCTGAAAGCAGCAACTGAAGAGTTTGCAAGGGTGCCATGAAGTGGTGAAAGTTAGGATGCAACCCCTAGCAGTAGCAGGACACTTCACCAGCATTCTCTGTCTCATTACCAGCCCCAGATATGGGACAGGCAAACAAGTAAAGGAGCTGGTCGCATTAATGGTTCACTGTGTGGAGGAAAATATTTAAGACTAAATCCCTCTTTGGCATTAGTAAAAGCCAAGTCCAATTAAGAAGCAAACTAATTAGCTTAAATGTATGTCTCAGTTTCAGCACAGTCTCTCTCTCTCTCTGTGAATCATGAAACACGATAATACTAAGATACTTAAGTATTTTACTCACACATACTAGAACCCTCATTTCATGTTAAAAACTTTACTGGAATCTGAACCCTTCACTTGTGAATTACAAACTAGAAGGCATACAGTTAAGTAGAAGTCTTGCTGATTTGGTTTTCAAGTGCTATAATATTGAGGAGCAAAGCAAATATTTTCAAACAGAAGGTGACATAATTGTTACACTTTTTGATGGTTCCTGTAATCTTCCACACCATATTATTCTGTGCATTTAGTATTTGCCTTGTTTTTTACCTCTTTAATCAAATAGTAGGGCTTCAATCATTAGAATTTTCCCATTTGAACTGTAGCTTTTTGCCACTCTGTTCATTATTAGTTCTCCAGATCAGTGGGTATATTTAAATATATCATACTATCCTTCATGATCCCTGAAGATGTTCAGGATTGTGTAGATTGAATAACCAGCTTCTTAGAAATATCAAAGCATATGCAAGCCATAGCACAGGAAATAACATACAAACAAGTGTGAGTATTAAGTATATTAGAACAAATAAGAAGAACCAAGAAGCTCAGTTCTGCTGGAATGATAAACGTCTGTGCCATGTGAGGTAATATTTTAAAAAAAAGCAACACTATCCTCTCTTACACATATTTCTCTAAATAACTATATATACTTTGGAACATTTATTTTACTCTAGGTAAGCTACATGTTTCTCCAGGTGTTATTTTTTTAAACATTTCCTTTTAAAATGAAACTTTAATACTTCCTCTATTTGGTATCATACTCTGTTTCCTCTGTTATGAAGTTAAATATGTGATAAATCAAAGGCTATGCCAGTTAATAATCAGATAACTGACTGTCTACATTTTGCCTTAGTTAACATATTTGTAGTTGTGGTTTCAAAGGAGATTTCCCTTATTATTATTGCTTCTGCTGCAGTAAAACTGTATATGTCTAAAATATGGCTACATTTCCATGCAACATGCATAGATCATTTTTTGAAAGGTTGATTTCAAATTACATACACGTTTAAAAAATCAAATTTTAAATTAAAATGCATTTTAAGTATATTTTTAATGTAGAGCAGATTTCATTTTTGATAAATTGCATTACTGTTCATCCTTTTCCAACTCTTGTTTTTTTTCTAATCATAGGAGACTACTAGGCTAATGGCTCAAGAGCCCTTACAGGCCTAGCCATTATCACCCAAATTTTACCAAATTTTCAAAATAAATAAAGGTTAGAGGATGACTTAGGATTGTGCATATATCTTTGAGTATTTTACAGACTATCCCTGTCCATAAGGGACATGGACACCACCCCAGGAGTGAAGTTATGATTCTTTATCCATTGATACAAATTGCATTTGAAGAGGGTCAGGGAAGAGCTCAGCTTTATGTGAGTAGAAAGCCTGTTCCAGAGAAAGGGTCATCTCTGAGACATATATCTGTCTGTCCAGCATGATTTGTTCACTTATCCCAGGTTTAGATCCTTAGATCTGGTGGTCCTCATGCAGTTTGTCTTGCGAATTTGTAGTAATTCTATCAGGGCTGAATTTGATAGTACCTTGCAGGTTAGGCATAGATCACCCCTTATAGTTGGTAGGAGACAGAGTAAAGGGAATGGGTTTTTAGTTGATCCACACAGGACATGTTGTTTACATTCTGTATTTTTTTTTTTTTTTGTAAGGAACCTCTGAGGCCACTCCAGCTGTTGCAAGTGCCTTGTCAAGTCCATGCTGAAAGGTGCATTGTAACTGATTATTGGTCTGATGAAGGCCAAGTACAGTGGGGCTATATAAAACTTAATAAAAAACACACAAAAGCACAAGGACACAAAAACAGTTATCTTGTCTCCTTGTGCTTCTGTGTGGTTTTTATTAAGTTTTATTTGGTTTTAACAGTTTATCACACATCAGAACATTCTTATTCATTATTTCTACAGTGGAACTATAACTTACTTGGATCTGGATGCCATGCCATAACTTATAAACAATTCCACGTAGAAGGACCTCCTCACCACTGTGGATGCATGGTGGTCAAAGAAGTTCAGGATACTATCTATCTGTGCACCTAGATCTCTCACCTTTAAATCCACACTCAGGGATGTGCTATTAGTGTTATAATCTGCAGTGGAATTTATCTTCACAAATGTTGCGATTATGCATTTTTTTACATCTAGTTTTAGGGTATAGGTTCATAGGTTTATAGGCTGGTACTAAGCTATTGGTCCTAGGGCCTATGTAAGCCTAGTCATAACAATTCCTGGCTATTTCTTCCCGCAGTATTTACTTTCCAGAACCCCTGTCTATGGCACTGGTGCCAATCATATGTCTGAGTCAGACCCTTATGCAGGATATCTACATCATTGGGGGATTCATTTATTGCCCCCAACTTGCAGTCATTAGCAGACTTTGCCAGTCAAAGGCTTTCTACATTAGCCTTGATTTCAAAGAAGTATATTCTGAAGAGGGGAGGTCCCAGCACTGAGTGTTGTGGCACACCAATAATAACTGTCCTCTTTTGTTTTTGTCTTAGGGGTAACTGGCAGTGATGAGGCAGTGAAGTTTACACTGAATTTATCAGCCAGCAGATTTGTTATATGTTCTGTCTGGGTATAAGTGATGCCATCTACAACTAAATCTGCACATTTTTTGGTGTTGCCCTTAAGACTGTGGACATAACTGAAAAATGCCTTGTGGTTATCCATAACTTGAGAGGCTATTTTTGCCTCAAAATTCAGTTTTGAAGACTCGTCTAGTCCCCTGACTTGCTTGTTTAGACTAATGATGGAGTTTTGGCTCTGTTGTGCAGATTATCTCTTATTTTTAGACATGATTTTCTTTCTTTTGGTGTACAACCTATTTATATCAGGGGTCCAACAGGGTGGTTTGCTTTTGCAGTGTGTTCTAGGCTTATTTTTTTCTGGTATTGATGTTTCTATGGAGTGGTTTCTATAGTCATAACAAGGCTTTTGTGTATGCATCTTCATATGCTTTTTTTGTTTTCTGGGTTTGGGGAGCTTGGACATTAGCTATGGCATCAATTAATAAGAGATAGTTTGTCTTGGAAATGTTCTTAAAGCTTTTAGGGTTAAGCAAGGGTTCTAATTTTACATTTATTTCAAGGGAGACTGCTTTGTGATCTAATCTGAACAGAGAGGACATTACACTTGGGAGAATGCAACACTCCCCCATATTTGTGAGTACCAGGACTAAGATATTTGTACCCATAGTGAGAGTGTGGAATAGCTGCTTCAGGGCATTTGCATTTTTAAAGTCTATACATTTATTTATTTTATATTTGTTAACCAAAAAAGTCTGACTTGGAATGCAGCCAATTTTCAGTGGAGGCCCGGGGAGAAACACTTCAGATGCATGTCTTTGCAATGTGGGAGGAAACCAGAGCACCTGGAGGAAACCTACATGAATGCAGGGAGAGCATGCAGACTCCACACAGAAGGCATCCCAGCTGAGAATCGAACTGGAGAACCTCTTGCTGTGAGGTGACAATGCTACCACTGCACCACTGTGCCATATAAATCTTTCAGCCTGCATGTTGGTAGTTGTGTATGCTTCCCAATTAAGGGAGGGGTATTTGAACTCACCTATCAGTATGGTATTGGGCTGAATGGTAAGTGATTGTAGTAAATTCATTTATTAGGTATGGTTTTCCTGGTTCATGGTGGGTCACCTGTAGCTAGCAAAGATAAGGTATGGAATTTTTCCTATGATAGTTGGACATGGACTAGCTCAAGCATGTCATATTGTTTGCTCAATCTTGAGGTGGGCTTATCCTTTATGTAGATTGATACACCTCCTCCATTTGTCTTTTCCTCTTCTGTGAGTGATTGGAACATGTGAAAGGCATTATAGCTTTGCACTGCTGGGCTTTCTGTGACTTTGAACCATATCTCAGTTTCTGCGGAGACATCAGCATTCTCCAGGGTGAGCACTGCTTCCAGGAGAGTAGTTTCTTGTTGAGACTCCTACCATTGCACAGCAATACCTTCAGCTTATCTTGGGTAGATTTTGCTATGTTGGAAGGTTTGTCTGTTTGAAAATGCCTAAAAATTGCACTATAGGGGTGGATAATGTTTTGGCCAATATCTGAAAGCTAGTGGTGACAGGTGAAGATCATCCTTGGCAAAGTAGCATGACCTGTCAATCATGTTCTCCAAGGCTGATAAATATTGGACCCCTTTGGAATGACACCAGTAGTGAAGCTAATTATATGAGTCAATCACTTTCTGTTGCTATTGTGGCATAATTTTTGAAGATGGTAGAATGCTACTAAATGCTGGCTTCAGATCCACCTGTAAAACACATTCTGAGAGCTCAATCATGTCTCTGTGCATATAGTCCAAGGAGGTATGTCTCAGGTCATTTATGCCCACATGGATTTTGACTTAGTCATACTGGTACTTGTGGTGTAGTGACCTGAAGGCTTGCATGATCTGGTGAATCCTGAACCCTGACAGGCAACTAACTGCAACCTTCTTATCCAGCCTGGTGAGACGGACATCAATATGTCTCACAATGGAGTCTCCTATGACAAATATTTTGGGTTGTGTAATGTTACCCCTTATGGAGTTGCTAGTGGAGACACTATGAAATATACTTTTTATGTGTTATGGTGGGAATTGTCAGTGCATGCAGCATTTTTGAGGGCTGCATCAGTAAGGCCTTTGAGGTTTAGGTAAGTTACATATGTGCATCTTTGCATATGTATGTCTATGTGTCTATCCTTGGTAAGTGTTTTGTTTTGTGTGTGTGTGTGTGTGTGTGTGTGTGTGTGTGTGTGTGTGTGTGTGTGTGTGTGTGTGTGTGTGTGTGTGTGTGTGTGTGCGTGTGTGTGTGTGTGAGAGCATGTGTCACTGACAACCTGTTTGGCATTTTTTGTGTCCGTATGTGAGACCCTTGCCTCCTGCGACATTGTGTAACTACATCTCTCACATACCATATTTATCTGTTTCAAAATTAAGTGGTTGCCAGTTTACATGAGGCAATTGCTACATTTCATTATGATGCCATGCCCACGAAGCGAGTTGCAAAGATAGCAGCAAAGTGCATGTCCATTGTTGCATGTCCTTAATATGTGCTTTAAAAGAAATAGAATGGGAGTATCTGAAACAGAATGAGGGATGGGTGCTTACATAGTATAATTTACAGCTAACCTATGCAAAGATGCTGCACAACATGCAAACCAGTTGCTCTTTGAGCAGTGATAGTCCTGAGTGCTGTAATAATGTACTTTTCAGCTAACTAAATGTGGCAATGTTGCTCAGCATGCAAACTAGTTACTCTTTGAGTAGCGTGGGAGTGTGGACATTTTCAGAGGTATTTTTTATAGGTTAAAGTACAACTTTTAGTGATTGTGTATATACAGGTCACCACTAACCACCGCTGTGCTTCATTGTTCAAATACAAGTCATATTTACATAGAAGCAGAAAAAAAAAACAAGTTTTAAACTAGATATGCTCACAGGCCAATCAGGTAAGCACACAATAAGCTTTCCACCTTAGCAAATCCTATCTCAGGTAGGTGAAATTACCCTCTCCTCCCACAAGAGTGTAGACTTTGACCCTCCTAATGTAAAATAATTGGTTTGGAGCTCAAGTGTAGGGAACCACAAAAACAGATACTTGAAAGAACTGAAAATGGCAGATGCAATATACTTGGAGCACTAAAATAGCAGCCTTAAAACAGTGGAAAAATGCAAAAAAAAACTCTAAGCAGCTGCAGGAAAAACAATAAATAGCACAGAGATCTTTGAGTATGCAATGAAAACAAGCAATGCAAGTGCAAAACAATGCTTAATTTCATTTTTCTTGCCAAAGATGGCTTCAGATACAAACAACCTATCTCAAACTATCTGGCATCATCCCCAAGTGATGAATAGCTTTAAGCCAAGACTTTCACAGAAGCATAAAAAAAGAAGTTTTAAACTAGGTATGCATACAGGCCAACTAGATAAGCACACATTAAGCATTCTAGCAGCAATTTCCAACTCGCAAGAGTGCAGACTTTGACCCTATTAATGCAAAATGTCTTGTTTGGAGCCCATGTGTTAGGATAGCACAAAAATAGATGCTGAAAGCACTGAAAAAGCAGATACAATGCATTCAGAGTGCAACAACTGCAGAATAGCAGCTCTGACAACAGTAGAGCAATGTAACTTAAAACTCTAAGCAAGTACAGGGAAAACAATAAATAGCATAAAAATCTTTGAGAATGCAATGAAAATAAGCAATACAATGGCAAAATAATACTTAATTTTATTTATTTATTTATTTTTTGTTGCAGACAATGGCTTCAGATACAAGCAAAAGCTCTCAAACTCTATCATTGTCATCAAGCAAAGAGCAGCTCTGAATAACTGGGATTAAAAAAGAATTAAACCCTGTACTTTGAGTCTGTAAGGTAAATGCCTCTACCTTTATGCCAATCCAATATTACAGTGACACAGAAGAAATTCTTTGATATTGAAAGAGCTCCAAATCAAATTGTTTCCACCAAAAATTGTAATGTTTTGAGTTGAGAAAATACTGACACACAGTGTAAGAGATCAGAATATATAAACTAATACTGATGAATTAAAACAGCATCATTTGAATATCAACATTTAAATAATACAGGTAATGTTTTGTCTCAAGCTTAAGTAATTCTTTGAAAACATAGCAATTCCCTAAATACCTAAAAATGCTATTTATTTTATTTTATTTTACCTGATTATTTGCTAATTAGGGTTGAAACACAGATCTGGACAGATCTTTTACAAGTTTAATCCAGGAAGGACAATACAGGCATAAGAATATAAAAAAATAAACACTTATAACAAAATGAAATTTTATGTGCAATGATAAGAATGTTTAGGTAATATTCCATCTTTAAAGTTGTACTATGCCATCTTTACAGTTATTTATATCATAATATTTTTATTTAATTTTATTTGAAGTCAATTTCATCATAACATCTGTATTTATGAAAGTTAAACAAGTGATTAAGCATTATGGTAGCACTCTACTAAACATGATATGCAAAATCTATGTGCACTAGATATGATGAAAGTGGGAAAATAAATAAGGGAAACATTAAGAGAAGAAAGAGAAAGGTGTGGATTATATGAAGGAATTGAGAGATAGATTATGCTCCTGATCTTCTTGCAATATATTATAATACACAATAATTCCATGAACAATAAACAACTGAATTCATTTTTTGTTCAGCTGTTCAAATGTAATATCAAACATACTAATGTATGCATTCAAAAGAAATCTAGATCATATTTCCCCAAAGGTGGGGCTAGATTTAGCCAAAAAAGTTCATATGAAGATTTTTTTATGCATAGCATATTAATTGCTTTCTCACCAACTATGGTTGCATTGATAATATCAGAAAAAAAGGAGGAGGCAGTTGCTACTAAACCCCAAGTGAGTGGCAGTTGTTCTGTACTAACACATAAGGGAATGAGACCATTAAAATGTGGGAAGCATTTAGTTAACCAAAAATTACCAAGCATGACATTCCTAAAATATGTTTTTACTCAGATTTAATCAACTATTAGCATCTCCAGAAAATATCTTACATCTGTTCGTCATTTTATGAATACTACCTGGAGGATAAAATGTTTAACATAAACATTTTCAGCTCAATAGTTTCTAAACGAATATGCAGTCATCTTACTTGTCAATTTCAGTGTTTATGTTTATTCACTGCATAAAGAAAAATAATTCTCTGATTTAAATAATTGCAATAAGATTAACACATTTGAGTACTTTGCATTTCATAACTTTATTAAAATCTATTACTAATATATAATATTTCTTATTGGATAAAAAATTTTATTACATCTGGAAAAATATTATTACCTCATAAGATTATACTTTTAGTTGATATCATACCTTTTAATTATGATAATGAAAACTGCCTATTAAATTGAATGAGTACACAGTCACTATATTTTTAGTTGAATTTGTTGTTAAAGTAAGCTAATTATAAATATGTACTCTAAATGCAAATAAAAAATAGACAATGCCTTTCTTTGTCCATTATATCATTTTAACTTTTTAGTTCCTTTCATAAAGCCTGCTATAGCATACAGTGGAAAAACAGAAAATAAACATCATGTTAATTCAGAATGGTTAAGAATAATAATATAAGGGATTTTCAATGTCATGTCCATATCCCTAAAATCTGCAGGGTTAGACATAATGAATTGCAAATAATTAACTCTTCATGATCCACTATATTTCTCTGACTTATGATTTTAAATTTTCATTTTTTTAAGAATGCTTTTTATTAAGTTAACATATTTACAATATATACACAGAAAGGAAGAAATTCAACTTCCTATATTGTTATACAGATAAAATAATCATTGAATTGTCAAGGTAATCATATACAATTAACACAGTAAGAATCTTGGTATTTCAATAGCAACATTTCAAGGTTATCCTAATCACTGAAGGTCTTGGTATGATTTATCAATCTTATTCTGATAACTTCTTTTTCAGTTTTACATAGTATTGTTGTTCGATTTAAAATTTTTTGAACATTGGAACTGAGTTTGATTTGCAGTTTCTTGTAATAACTTCTCTAGCTACTGCCAAGACAGTCTGAAACATTTTTGCTCTTTTTTTACAGATACAGGAAGTGGATCCTTCATTAGTACTACTGATCTGATCTAGTTAAAAAAAACATTAAAAGACCATAACCCATTAAAAACATATGTATTTCTTCCCAATATACATTTAATTGTTCACAATCCATAAATATATCCAATCAGCTTTTATATTTTTACTACATCTCTAACAAATTGAAGAAGTCATTTTACTAGACTTAGAAATTGTATAGAGAGTAACAAACATTATGTGTTTATATTTCAACATAAACATTTTCCAGTGTAACCTTGAAGAAGTTTGACTAACTAATTTAAGTAACAAAGTGTTAGTCTTCTCATCTATTGAGTCACTCAATCCACTACTATCTAAAAGGTTCCAGAATTCTGTATCAAAATTATTATTATTATTATTATTATTATTACTATTATTATTATTATTATTATTATTATTATTATTATTATTATTATTATTATTATTAATAATAATGATATAATTTTTATATAGCTTGGACAATCTCCCTTCATATGTCAATAAACCTTTGATGACAGCATTCATATATTCATTTAATGGAGGAATAATGTTTTGTTATTCTTCACTAATATTATCCAGAAATTCATTAAATGTCTTGGTGATTTATAATATTAACTGGTTAGCAGATTCATCCAACAAGTTGTGGAGACTTAGCTTTTCCTTTTCCAAAGCAGTCAGACCATAATTGTAATCCATTACTTTTTAGTAAATTCATTTTAACATTATTCTGACTTTCCTTAAATCTAGAGATATGTGCAATGGAAAGAACAAAAAATTCAGCTTTGATATTAATGGAGTTTTAAAAACATATTTCTTAACTGTTTCAAGAACTGATTTCATATATGCAGAGTCTAAAGAATGAAATGAGTTTCCATCTAAGATAAATGTTGTTAACCAGATGAAAGAATTATTACATATTTCTAATTCATCATCTTTAACAAACCTATAGGAATTTAGCATGATCTGCTCATGGATGGTTTTCTATTAACTAGTGTACGCTGAGTCTATTCAGATTATAATAGAGTTAAAACTTGAAGAAATATAAAATATTCTACATCAGGGAAGCTAATACCACCATGCTCCCATAATTATATATGATTTCTATGAGCAATTTTCAGCTTTTTAGGATACCAAAAGAATGAAGTTAAAGTTGTTTCCATTTTCCTTAATTTTTTGTCAGGTATTAAAGCTTGGGTAATATAATCATTTTAATAAGCACTATCCTATCCTCAAAAGTAAATTAAAAACATTAATTCCATTTTAGTACAAAGTAACAATTCTTCAATTATGGAAATCCTTCTGTACTATTTCATTACATAAAGGTGGGAATTCCACTGACCCATCTAATTATAGACCCATAGCCATTCTTTCTCCACTTTCTAAAATTCTTGAAAAATTCATCCATACTCAGCTACTCAATATACTACTCAATAAAAACCTGTTCATTCCCACCCAACATAGCTTCAGGCCAAACCACATTACTGCTACTGCACTGCTACCTTTTACCTTTTATTTATTATTTTATCTTTTACATTGTAGCCGAGGCTAGAGACAATAACCAGCTTGTAACCTGTCTTTTCCTTGGCCTGTCTAAAGCTTTTGACACTGCATCACACTCTTTACTTCTAACTAAACTATATGATCTTAATCTATCAGATTCCTCTCTTAGTTGGTCTCATGTTACATCTCCAATAGACTACAATCTGTCAAATAGCACACTTGCTGCTCCCCCTTCCTACTTATCAAATCTGGAGCCCCCCAGGTCTCTATCCTGTACCCCCTTCTCTTCAATATTTTTATCAGCAACCTCCATACATCTTGCAACCAGCCATCTCTTATACAATATGCAGATGATTCTCTACTTATCTCCATCTCCAACAATATCTCTCACCTTCACACTCTCACCCAAAACTTGTTCCTGTACATTGAAAGATGGCTTTCTGAAAATCAGCTCATCTTAAATAAAAAAAACTCATTTTTTTCCTTCCTTGAGCTCAATCCCAGCATAAATCCACTATTATCATCTCTTCCCCTCACAACATCATCATTAAACCTGAACCCCACTCTAAGGTACTAGTTACCATTATCAACGATTAAGTAAAAAACCTTTATATCTAACAGATTATTTAAAAAAACACCAGAAACTGGGATTACTATACAGAAATAAAAAAAAAATCCTCACTTCAGACTCTAAACTCTCCCTTTCTCAAGCATTCCTCTTACCTTGCTTACTGTATGCAGCTCCAATCCTCACAAACATCCAATCTTCATTAATATCTAAGTTTGAGTAAACATACAAGAAAATAGTCAGATTTGCCACAAATCTACCTTATAACTGTCATCACTGCCATGCTCTAAAGTAACTTTAATGCCTAGAATTTCCCCAACAACTCTGACTGTCATAATTCCAAATTGCACATTCAATACTATACAAACCTACTTCCTGCCCCTCCCTCTCCTGCCTAGTATCCTACAATACCCCCAATAATCTTCTCTGTAACTCAAGTCAACATCTTCTTAATATTTACATACCCAGCAAAAACACTGGAAAACTCTTATACAAATACTCAGTATCCCAGGCCTAGACCAAACTGCCCTCTTACATAAGATATATCACACACCTTAAACACTTCAAAAAAAGAGGTAAAACAATACCTACTAAACACATGGTACTGCCCTTGTCAGGACCCTACCTAACCCCATCATCCCCATCCTCCACTTTATCATATTGTCTTTTCTTCTTAATGTTCAACTCCTATGATTGTTTTCTCTGTAATACTGTCTTCCAACTCCACTTTCAGTGCTGCAACAATCCATGTAAATATGCATATTTTATGTTCTACTAAAATGCCTTGTTATGGCCACTATGTACACACTTTACCTACTTTACATAATTTTGACTATTGTTGCTTTACCTTTTCAATGTTTTAATACTGTATGTTTTTTTTAATTATAACTTTTAGTTTGTATTATTATGGAGTTTTTCTTCTTGGTCTCCACTGAAAATGGAATTCTGGCTCAGTTGGTCCAACCTGGTTAACAAATGTCAAATAAGTACACGCTTTACCTAGTTTACATAATTTTGACAATTGTTGCTTTATCTTTTTGATGTTTTAATACTGCATTTTTTTTTATTATAACTTTTAGTTTGTATTATTATGGAGTTTTTCTTCTTGGGTCTCCACTGAAAAAGGGCTTCTGGCTCAGTTGGTCCAACCTGGTTAACAAATGTCAAATAAATAAATACATAAATAAATAAATAAATAAATAAATAAATAAATAAAATACTTTATCAAAATTATTTTAAATAATCTTACTCATATTTTGATAGATTTTTATTCCAAACATTTTAGTTCTTTTCCTTCCCGCTTGTATTCATCTTTAAACGTACTATCTAGTAATTTATTTAACACTAACGTTTTAGTTTCAGTTTTATTATTATAAAATTCCAGCAGGGATACTTCTTGAATTTTCTGAATTTCCTCATTGATTTCTTTGATCAAATTATTTAACTATCCTACAGTTAGTAAAATATCATTTGGCAAAAAGCTGTATTTTAGATTGACAATCTCTAATAATTGAGAATTCAATTTTCCATTGCTTCTTATTCTATTAGCTAAGGGTTTGATAACTAATGCAAACCACAAAGGGGCAAGGGTCATCCTTGTTTTGTGCCTTTGTTTAAAGTGAATACTTGACAAATGTAAGAACCAATTTTCACATAAGGTTTGGAGTCTATATACTTTTTTTAATATTCCAATAAACAGTTCTGGAAATGCAAATACTTCTAATGTTTTAAACAAGTAGTTCCAATCTACAGAATCAAAAGCTCTCTTGATTCATGAGCTAATTAGGACCAATTTCTTGTTCATTTCTTTTCCTAAATCTAAGATAGTTGCTATCCTTTTTATATTATCATACATTAAACTATTGACTATAAATCCTGTTTGATCTTCATTAATTTATCTATCTACTATATTTTTAACCATGTGGTGAAAATGGAAGTAAATATGTTATAGTGTATATTTAATAATGAAATAAGTCTATATGAGAAGACTAACTTATTATTCTTTCCTTGTTTAAGTATAGGTGACATTACAAAAAATTGCCATTAGGGAGGAATTATTTTGTCACTGAATTTTTCTGAAAATGTCACCCAGTGATTCTAAAATATTTAACTAAACAGACTATATAATTGCATTCTTAAGCCATATAACCCTGTAGCTTTACCATTTTTATCTTTTTTCAAAAGTTTCTTTAACTTCTATCAGGGTAATAGGCTTATTCAACAGAGCTATTTGGTGATTATTAAGTTTACTATTTACACTTTTTACTTTAAATAATTGTCAGTTTTGTGATTGTCATGATTATTATTTTTATCTTTACTAATTTCCTCATTGATTTTTTTTAATATTAAGCATTTTTTTCTATATCTGTAGTAAGTTCATTAGTATGAGGATTTTGCATATTATCAATATGTGCCTTTTTGCTTAGCATTTAATTTCTATTAGCTAATCTATGTAGATTTTTGAAGTCATCGCATAACCATGCAATATTATTTTTTTCTAAAGCTATCTCCACTTTATGCATTAAAACTGTTGGATATGTTGTCATTAATTTTTAATGACATCAGTATTAAATACTTTCTTTGTTTGCTGTTCAAACTGTGGTTTGTATAAAACTACTTTTCCCACTCTTTCATTTTATTACTAGCCCATCTTCCCATTCTATCTGTAATATGCAATTTTAAGGAGTCTCATAGTATGACTTTACTAACCTGACCATTATCATTCAAAACAAATCTCAATTTGTTCCTTCAGGTAACTCTTAAACTCTTTTAATTTCATCACATATACTGGGATTGTCTAAATAATCCAAAGTTTCCTTACATCCATTACTATATTTATGCTTAGTACATTATGATCAGATAAAGGACAATTAATAGTTTTAAAATAACTCACTTTATTAGGCGAATCTATAGAGTTATAAATTCTATCAATTGTAGTTTGCATCACATACACATAAGAATGATGAGTGAAGAACAGTGACTTATCTTCTGCTTTTACTAGTAAATCAACTAAAATAATATTACTAGTCCATCTATTTAATGCTTTAGCTGATGCCAGTATTTTAGCTTTCTTCTGTTCACTTGTATCTTCTATACTAGATATGCAGTAAAAATCTACTGCTAAACTTAAACTACCATTCCAATGACTTTGTAGCAAGGTTAAGTGATGTTTAGCCACTCTTTCACCTATTCCAGGGATACAGTAAAGTTAGCTAGTGTATAGAGTTTGCCATTATATTTAATTATTATGAATGTATGCATTCCTTTGGGATCATTAAAAGATTCCATGACCTTAGGCATTACAGTGAATTTTCTCCAAAGTATAGCAGTTCCTCTGCTCTTTTTCTTAAAAGAAGCAGATGATAACATTTCATAACCTAAGTTAGTTCAATATTGTATATCTTTTTCTATCAAGTGAGTCTCTTGCAAGAATATAACTTCTCCTTTGTTTAATTTTAGGTATCTCATTAATCATTTTCTTTTGTTGTCATTATTTAGTCCATTTACATTAATATATAATATATTAAAACTATCCATATGCTGTATTTTATAAAGATAATGACACATGTATCTACCATATTAATTTAATTATATACAAGACTCTAATGCATTCCTCCAGATTTTTCTGACTTCTTCCTTTCTACAAGCTAAACTATTAAAAGTCAAAAATAAAAATAAAGACAAATTTACAACTATAAGTGTACATATTGCTAATAAAACACAACCTACCATGGGTGCCAAAATTCATAGTTTGCCTACCGAACAGTCAAACTACTGTAATATCACTCTGCCTAGTAACACCTAAAAATTCATTAAAAAAGTAGCCAAAAGCTACCGTGACTTAGAAATAATTAATGTAATATTGTTTACAAGTGAAAATAATAAGAGACTATTAATGTACTTATATATTTTGCATTTAAAACTATTCCCCCATTACTATCTTTTAATCTTAAATATTAAATAATCCAACAAATAGTACAGTATACTATAAAAATATTTTTGTAATAATAGTATAAATTACCCATTTAATATTCCTAAATTATTCACTCATTCAACATTATTATAACTAGATCTTTAAATGAATAACTATATTAGATATAGACCTAAAAAGATAAAGACATGTGTAAGCTTACAGGTCACAGATAATCTTATCAAAATAAACTATGATACGAAAGAGATATCAATGTGCATATATATGTATTATGTCAAAAGATACATATATTTTGTAGCACCAACAAAAAGCTGTGAAATAGTCTAAATACAAGTGCTTATATTTCAAATTTCTGTAACACTCTTAGCACATCAAATATCAAAATATTTAAAAATCTGTTAGCATATTAAACTACTTTATATATGTATATATATATATATATATATATATATATATATATACATATATATACATATACATATATATATATATATATATATATATATATATATATATATATATATTATTGAGCTTGAGGAGAATACCTTACTATTTGCATGGAGTAAACAAAAATGCAGTCTATAAGTCTATATTGTATTCAAAAGTGATGAATTGTTCAATTCAAATCCCATTCTTTCCCAAATTCAACATATTGAAAAATCTACTTTATGTTGTATCAAAATGGTCAGTATTGATGTACTGATTCAGCAATAAAACAGTCAGCTTTGACTTATGAAATGAGTCATTTCAGGTAGTCTTAATGAATCTAATAATATAAAACATGTAAAAAGCTTCAAAGTTCACATTACCAAGCTTTGAATATCAGCTTTCAGATTATTTTCAAGTAATTTTTATGATTTTCTATGTAACGTATATGGGATCTTGTATATTCACATTTCTGTCATATGGAGGTGTACGTAATAGACATCTTTTTCAAATGCAGTTTATTTAAATCTATTTTTCCATCTTAGTATCCCTCTAGTATTATACCTTATTCTGTATATTTTGTATTTCTAAAATCTCCCATCAAAGAGCTATTTAATCATCATCTTTCTGTTAAAGATTATGGTATGTGAACATATTTCTTAATTTACTGATACTGCTGTTTTCTTGCATTGTAGATATAGCATTCCTCATGCATATGCACATTATTCATAAGATGTTTAATTTTATTAATTCTAGTATTGCAAGCAATCTTGACTGTATGCAAAAGAGTTCTTTCTTATTTAATTTAAACATTTGTTTTAGTCATTGTGAACTGCTGTTCTGATCTAAGCTTTACATGCTGACATCAGAATTTGACTACATCATGTGAAAATGACAACTCAAAGCACACAGCAGCTGCTAATTTCCTCTGTAAGTTTTGCATTCTTCTTAGTTCTTTTAAGCTATTCTAAACATCCAACTTTACTTCTTTCAGTTAGTATGTCCAGTTAATATGCTGTTGTGTTATTAACTTGAACTATACATAATCTCTTATGATGTAAAATGTAAGTAAATTATATTTTACTACATCTCAGTATTAGCATTACTATAGCTTTTGTTTTATCAATTCTACACGTCTAAGGAAAGAAAAGAAAAGAGGAATTTGTTTAGTAGATTTTTCGTATATATTCTTGAGAGAAAAAAAATAAAAACTTATTTTCTTCTGTCACAGCAGTGATGAACTTCAACCTAGACTTTCATCAAGACAGCTCAAGGCAAAAAATGCAACATTCTGAAGAATGGAACATTCTTTTTTTCTCAAGTTTACTTTTACGTGTCAGCTGTTTCATAAATGACCTGTGAAAAGAATGTGTAACACAGTGTCAAAGAAAACAAACTCCCCAGCACTTTAACACTTCTAATTAGCATACTACTTAGATTTGGCATTCAGTTAACCCAGCAATGCACATATTAAAAAATTGAAGGAGTAAAATAAAATTCTTAATTTATATAGCTTTAAAGTTACCAACTCTGCTGCTTATAATATAATGACATTCTCTGACAGGAAGTGTTTGTTTAACATTTAGAAACACACTTATAAGTTTAGTTAAATTAAATATATTAAGGCTTTCACTGTAAATATAGTAAAACAGTAAAATTCATCCTTTATAGTCCTCATCATGAAAAGTGTTTTAGCTTAAAATATAAATACATGCTTACATATGTTTTGAAGTTTAAAGTCCAGTACAAACCTTTCACTTAAAAGTCAAATCTATTGTTTCAGAAAAGAATAGTCCTACAAGTAGAGAATGAGAGTCACTTGTTTTTAGACTTTTTAATTTTAGAAGCAGTTTTCCAATAATTCAACTCTGCCTCTTCATGGATATACTGTCCCATTCCATTTTGTCAGTATTATTAAGGATTGCATTGCTGTTAACAAAAGTGGATGCTTCCTCCAGTATGTTAAATATTTTGGTTTCTTCAGAAAGGAATTATTTGACCTTTGCATGAAACACCAAAGTGGTTTTAATATATATTTTTTTTATTTTTTTTTTTTTTTTATCAATGGTAAAAATTATTTTCTTTTACTCGTTAATTTATTGGAATAATCATTGTCAAATCTGACTACATGTTCACCTACTTTAATAGGTGAGCTAGACCATGTTGCTTTTAATATTGATGTTTTTAAAAGCTAGACATGAACTTAACTATATTTGAGTGGGGTGGTGATTTTTCCTTCTTAGAAGGTGATCTCATGGATCTATGTGCTCTTTCAATTCAAAGTTTCAGGTAGATTTAATGTTTTATGTTGCCATGTAGTTAAGACGTTTATTATATTTTCTTCCTCATACCTTTCAGGTACACCATAGATTGGAATGTTATTTTGTCTCAGTATATTTTCTAAATCAAGTTTTACTGGGGGCCAATTATTTTGTTTTAAAAGAAACTTAGTCCGAGAGTCACCTTCAGTTATTCTTCCTTTATGATCATTCAAAGTCTCTTCCATACTGCTGATTTGTGCCCCTTGTTGTTTCATATGAATTTCAAAATGTTCCAGCCTCTTTCTAGTCTGTTCTTTGAAACTTTCTAGTTTGGTATCGAATTTGTCTATTTTAATTAATACATCCTGCATAATAGATATTAGTAACTGGATGACTTTTTTAACACAAGAATCATGAATACCATTTCTTGAGTGACTCATGTTTAAGTATCTTCTCTCTTAACCAAGCAGTTGAAATGCTGACAGAAAAAGTACAGCTTTTCAAAAACTTGCAGCTATAAATATTTTCTTTCACTATTAGTGAAAAAAATTAGCTAATAAGTATCTCCACATTTTATTTTTTTTTTACATTTTCTGTCAGGGAAATATTTTCTGTCACCGAGCTGTCACCAGTTGCTGCTCTCAGACATCTTAGCACATATTTGTTTTTTTAAATTTTCTGTTTGCAGAAGTTATGTTGAGTGAACTTGACATTAAACCTTCTTTAAATCCCAAACACAGCAGAAGCTGTGTTTTGGCTGAATATTGCAGTTATGTAGATGAGTTCATTTTAAAGGCTTTGGTTCTATGGTTTATATTATATGACAGGCAGAGGTTAGTTTGTTAACCAATACATAAAAGAGGACTAGTATGTTTTCAATTAAAAATTAAGAAATATTTGTGAGGTTTTTATTTTTATTAAAATGGAAATGTATTACTCCTTTGGTGTGAAAATCACAGGTCTATATTATATGTTCGAAGTTTCAAAACTTCGAACCTCATATAATCAAACTTATATCAGCAAAGTTTTAAAACTTCAAACATGTAATAAAAAAAAAAAACAACTTACCTGAATGCTGTGAGCAGGGGCGCATGCCCTCTGCACCTCCCAATACTCCCCGCTACTTAAATATACCAACTCCAAGATTGCACTACAGTGAAGAAAAGAGAAATGGCGATCTCACTTCACTGAAGTGAGATTTCAGAGTTGGTATATTTAAGTAGCGGGAGGTGTGGAGTGATGGGGGCCTGCCCTCCTGCTCACAGTATTCAAATAGGTTTCTTTTCTTTTTTTTTTTTTTTTTAATTACATGTTCAAAGTTTTAAAACTTGGCTCATATAAGTTCAATTATATGTGGTTTGAAGTTTTGAAACTTCGGACATATAATATAGACCCGAAAATCACATGGTTGTTAGTAATCAAAATATTCTTATATGTATGCAATGACGCAGGATAGCATGTGGGTTTATATACTGATAAAAGCATATCCAGGTATGTTCTAGGGTACGAGGTGCTTGGGTCTGGTTACTTTGCTTACAAAATGGCCAATCTAATAAAAACAAATTTTAAAAATAATTTGCTGTATGCAAAGGAAGAGATAATTAATTATGGAAAAATGAGAAGAAAACAGTCTCTTTGATTAAATAATTAATGGCTTCTGTTAAAGGTAATTAGGGACATTCTTTTTTGTACAAAGGCAAGATAAAAGCAATATTTTATAGTTTCTCAAGTTCAAGAAATATTACAACTTAATGGTGTGATTATAATGTGTTAAAATGATACGTAGTCATTATTATGGGAAATGTTCTGGTTACATTCAAGTCCCATTTTAACATTTTTACTACTACATTTGTTTCTCTTATTGTATCTTTCTGTGGCATTACATGTGAATAATAATCAAGCAGCTGTACATTCTAATTGATCAAGTCAATATCATTGAGTGGATCACTTATGAGCATGCACTTGCGCGCGCGCACACACACACACACACACACACACACACACACACACCGCAGTAGCTGAGTTCATTTTACTCACACACGTACACATGAACACACACACACACACACACACACACACACACACACACACACACACACACACGCACACACACACACCTGTTTAAAGATAGGGTAGTAGCAGCACTTTATAACTGCAAACTAGTGCAAAATACTATAATTCTTATATAGTGTGTTCTACTAAACAATAATGAGATCAATAATTATAAGCAAATTAACAGTCTTTTAATGACTCTTGTAGAGCTTTTCCATATAATGATTTCACTTAAGCTTTTACCGCTATTAAAATCAAAAATATAATGCAGACATCTGAACTCATTGAATGACTATCAATATGGAGAATATATGCAGATATATCATTAGCATTCATGAAAATTATCTCAACATACAACAAATAACCAACAGCAACAGATATATAGATTTAAAAATACAATCATAAGAAACTTGAAAACATACCTTCTTGTCTAATGGCTTCATCCATTCACTTATAGACTTGAAGGCATTATAAATAATAATATTCTTTTGCAATCAGTAGATATGGTTTAGTAATGAATTTCTGCAGTTCTGCTGCCAACAAAGACCATCAGATGAACACAACACTCACTCATAAATATTATAAATATTATAACACTATCTGCATAGCTGCATTGACCAAAATCTTATATACTTAAATCAGTTATGAAGACATATAATTTTTTTCCTATCAACTGAAGCTATTTTCTGGGTACATAATAAGTACATATAAATATTCTTACCTTACAACATTGAGCAGAAGGGGAAGATATCCATCAAGTAAGCATGATGTATATACTCTTTCTTACATTATTTGACAGATACTCTGAAACTTACATAATAATAAATAATGCATGTATTTTGTAGAAAGTCCTCCTTAAATTTAATTTGTTAGTCGGCTCTATACTGGAAAGTATGATAGGTCTTTTAAAGTTAATCATGTAATAGTATTACTAAAGAATATTCCTTTTACAAAGTTTTATTGATAACAAATCATGCTTTATTTGAAAGTAAATATGACGTCAAGAAAACCACTGTCCAGTTTTAGTTATTAGTTTATGGCTCAAGACTTTAAGAAAGATGAAGATAAATATTCTTCAAATATTTTGGTTTTACAGTGTGGAAAACATATTGTCATATTTGGTTGCTAACAAACCAAGGAAGATCAGAGTAATACATTGAGAAATTACCTGGCAACGAGCAACCCAAAGCATCATTATCTGCAAGAGTAAGGCAGTTGCCACGATTCTACAAGAGGTGAGTTTTGCTTTGTTAGATACTACATAATCCTTAAGTGTTGGAGACCCAGTAAATGGCACTTACATATTTCACAAACTGTTATGCAAAAGCATGTTAATTCCATTTTCTAATTTTAATTATCAGGAATCCACCTGATTAAACACTATAATTATAATACTGTAATATTTTTCAGTGTAGTGGTTTTAATTTTCAGTGCTCTTAATTTTTGTATGGTAGATTTATTTCAGCATACCTCTCACTGTATAGTTAATGTTTTAATACTTTGTGTATTTTGTATTTAACTTTTATCTTCTAAATATGCTTTTGCTAATGAGATGTTTTGCACATGCTCATAGATAGCTACTAGGCTTGCAGTTCAGGGTACCACAGAAAAGCGTAACCCACATTTCCATTTTCCCATAATGCACTTTCTTTTTAACTGACTTTCTCAAGGTCACACAGTAAGCAAATGAGGACTGAGGAAGTCAAATCCTGTACCACAGGAACTAATGCTCACAGACTTAACTGTCTGAGCCAAAATGATGCCATTTCTATAAGTGATGAGCTGATAATGTATTTAACTTTTCTGTTGTTGTTGTTTGCCAGATGTAAATAGCTTGTATGCAAACAATTAAATAAAATATACACTTACTGTTAGGTGAATAGAACACAACTGTCTTACGTCCAAGAGTAAGTGCTCGCTTTAGCTAAACATTTTAACACATCTGCCTTGAGCTGAGCATGGACAATATGGTGAAATTCACAAGTCCTCCTCTTCTAGTACAGAAGAGCTCTTACTATAAACTTCTATCCACTAGTGCCACTAGTGCCATATCATGCTGACATGCTTGACATTCAACCATGTATGCATTTAATTACATTGGCATCAGTAATTTCTTTCTGTACTTTTTTTTTTACAAGACTATAACTGACTTTAAAATGCTGACTTCCTGAAAGCCATTTCTTAAACAAAATGAAAAAAAAATGCCTAAAAACCAAAAGGGTTAAAACTCCTTCTTTTTCCCTAAACTTATTTACATCAAGTCTGAGGTCAGACAAACTCATCCTTACATCTTTTATCCAAGACATGGAGAGGTGTGGGACTGAGTAACTAGCTTTAAAAAAACAATAAAAAAAGGAAGAAAGTGAATTAAATTATTTTAATGATTTCATTTCTGCTTAAATATTTGAGTTGCACTTAATGACATGTATGGTAATAACACTTTGTACTTTTCTGCTCTGTTCCATCTGTTTATAATTTTGTTTGGTCTGGGACCTTAGCCTTGCATTTTTATTAACAATTGTGAGAAGATTGTGTTTCTGCATTATTCCACGCTTGTATTTCCACAAGTAGAATCACTTCCATTTGTATTTTAAACCCTGCTGGCCCATAGTCTTTTAGTTTTATTTACAGTTGTGGCAGACCTTTGTACTCCTATGAGACTTTAGCCTTAGTCATTTATTATTTTAGTTTTCCATAAACACTGTTACTAAATTTTAAATAAATAAAAAACAATAAATCCGTAAGCACTTTTGTTAACCCAATGTTAACTTCATCAGATTTATTATTTTTTTTATTTTTATTTGTTATTAAACTACAGTTTTTAAAACAGTATCTGAGCCTGGTGATTTTTGGGACTCTTCCTGCCAGTGTTTTAATGGTCTGGTGCCTTAAACTGTAGTAGAAGTTCAATAGTGAGAGAATTGTCTATGCTCCAGTTTGTGCTTCAATGCTTTTCTTTGTGCTTATCATTTACCTGCTTAAATTTTGCATGTGCCCCTTCTCCCATTAACACACTAACTGAAAGTTTCTGAAAGATCTCCAATAGTGCCTTTATTTGATTGCTAGCCTGCTTATTCCTTAAAATTTTCCAACCTCCCCACCCTACTGCTTGCTAACGTTGTTTATAAGGTTGTATTTTCAGACACCACCCCTTATGAAAATCTGATTTCCAAAGCCCATCCATCCCCTTATTATTGCTATAGACTGCTGTATAAGCTATTTACTTATTCTTTCCATCCATTGTCTTCTATAGAGCCATGATTACCCACCCAGCAGCCCAGTATTGCTCTAGAGTAAACCACTTTTATTATGTAGCGCCTCCTGCTAATTTTCCTGGAGATCAGTAAAGCTTTGAGACATAGCCTGCATTCAAGGACTATTTTTCTTGTATCCAGGACCATCCAGGCAAAGTTAGGTACCTTTAACTGTTAAATAAAACTTAAGTTATTTTGAGTGATTACTGCTGTTTCCTGTTTTGAAGTGCACAGTTCACTGATTTTTTTACTGTAAACAAAACTTTTCTTCCCCTGACTGTTACTGCTATAAGATTCTCTTGAAATTACCTTCAGCAATGGATTTCTAGCTTGTAGTTTAAGCAATTTGTGGCAGCATTGCATTTGTGGGTCTCTTCTGTGTTTTTATATTAGGAGCACTAGGTTTACTCATCTATTGGTAGGAGGTGTTTTCTGGTCTATATGCGTTATGGAATACACAAAAGGACTCACAGTGTACTCATTTTGTTGACCAGAAAGCTCATTAGTTAGTTTTCTGTTTTTTTTCTCTTCTGCTATAAATTGTGTGCATTTACATGGGGTAGCAGTGCCCTGTACAGTACCAAACACCTAGAAAAAAAGGCTCATAAAACCATACCCTGAAAAGCAGCAATATAGCACAGAATCTTTGTGCACCAACAAACTTAGTGCAGCTAGTTGGGAGTCAAATGTCAATACCTACAGATTTTGTTGTATTCAGTACTGCGTAGACATTAAAGTTACAATTTAGTATCATTTAGCATGATCTGCTTCGATAACGCACCCTTAATAGCTTTCTAACTCCAATACATTACCCCCTTGTAGCTCACAAATAAGAGGACTGAACAGTATGAATATGCAATTTCCTAACTTCTCTGTAGGCATCTTGGTGGACATGGTTATCTTGAGACAATAAAGCAGTTGTCTCATGTTTACTGTTAACCACTTAATCCTTGAAGAGACAGACACAGCATGCAATAGGTGTATTAAACCAGTGACACTGGAGGCTAAACTCTCACATACAAGTGCACATCAGGTTGCCAAAACCACACACACAACACCCACCTCACATAGTACACAAAACACACACACACATAGACTAGCACATGATGAGGCACTTTAAAAGCAACCTTTATAAACAACATAGATCGCCTAGATCACCCATTGTCAAAGCTATAACACAGCAAGCCCAAAGGCACTCAGAAAAAACAACATTTAACACCACACATACTGTCACTCTCAGTGGAGCCCCAAACACTAAGCCCCTAAGACCAGCAAACACATTTCCCTGGACTCCTGACATAAGGGCCTCCATTGTAAGATAAACTGATGCCTGTCTAACCAGACTGATTAAGGAGAAGATAGCTGTTAGCTGCTTATCTAGAGCCAGGATCTGCCAAATCATGTATGCACTTGTCATTATGCCACAGGTACCAGTATGATTCCATCATAATCAATGCAGGTATAAATGACCTGAGATGCACCTCCCTGGACTTATATGAAGAGAGACATTATGATGCTTTCAGACTGTGTGTCTCAGGCTGGCATGAGGCTAGCACTGAGCAGCATATTGCAATCACTGAGGATGATGCCGCAGTATGGAGCAAAAAATGATTGATTTCAACAACTGGTTGTCTTTCTTGTGTCATTCTAATGGGATCCAATATATCAGCTTGGAAGGACATGGTTAACAGACCATATTACTTTTCCAAGGATGGTCTGCACCTCTCCCTCTAGGCTTTCAAATACTGGCTAAAACTATATCTACTTTATCTACCAAATTGACAAACCTACTAACATAGCAAACTCAACTGAAATGAACTTTAAGATGTTACTGTTCAATGCTAGGAGCCTAACAAAAAAAAATACACTACTTCCAAGCCCTCCTCGCACTTGAAAATCTAGACATCTGTTGAAGTTACCCAGACATGGTTTAACATGGCAGAGAGTACCCTGGCAGTGCAAGGTTTTTGTGCCTTCTATACTTTTAGTAGCTGCTGAGAAAAGGGCTAAGGAGGCGGTGTCTCAATACATATCAATAACAAGCATACCTATAGGGTGGTTAAATAGGATGATATGCTAGAGTTCCTCAATGTGTTGATCATCATAGACAAAATCCCTTACCATATCCTAGCCAGCTGTAGGTCACCCTTCATGTTTCAAGAAACTCACAATGCATACTTGGATCTACTGGAGAACTTTACCATCCAACTCTAGTCATGGGAGACTTTAATTGTCCCACTATAGACTGGAAATCCTACATACAGCCAGAAATCTGCAGTCACAGAGATACTTAGACTTTATAAATACAAACGTCCATGACCAAATAGGTAATATGCTCATTAGAGGCTCCAACATGCTGGACTTCATGCTGGCAAGTATGGAATAAAGCTCCATCACCCCACTCCCCATGTCTCATCCGCCTTGGTAAGGTCCAACCATTAAGCTGACTCCTTTGTAATCAAAATTATCTCTGCATTACCATTAAAACCAGTAACAGTTAATAACTGTTCCAAGGCAAATTGCCTTTTTTTAAATGATGGAGCATCAAAATTTAATGCCACTCCAAACCCAGAAAACACAGCAGCCTATGCTGAATTGCTCTCAGAAACTCTGTACAACCATGTCAATGGCTGCATTGAGGCTGCTGTATCTACCAGAAGTAAGCCAAGAACTAGCCCTAGAAACAAACTATATGGCAAAAAACAGGAAGGGAAATGCCCATAAATATATATAAACTCTCTCATCAAAGTAAATAGACAACTAAGAGGGCTAATTAGGTCAAACAAAGCCAGCACTGAGGTTAAGATAGCCTCACAGATGAAAGATAACCATGAAGCCTTCCACATCATGTCAGGAACCTCAAGGGCAGTGCACAACAATTTGCTGAACTGGTTGTTAATGGTGCCACATTCACTGATCCTGGTGATACAGCAAACATGTTACTAGACAAATTCCAACTTTACCTGTCTCTCATCCCAGCTATCCCCTCAAAACTCCCTCAAACATAAACCTCCCATCTATAACTAGAGAGCATGTACTGGCAGTGCTCACTAAAGCCAAGAACATAGCCTCAGTGGGCCACAATAACATCTCAGTATGCACCCAGAATAGTCTAGGGCTTATCAGGATCCCTGGAGTAATTATTTAACTATAATCATAAAACAGGCTTTGTGCCACATGAATGGAGAAGTGCAATGATCATTCCCCATCATAAGGGAGGACCTTCAACAGATCCTGGAAACTACAAACCCATTAGTCTGAATAGTCTTATTTGCAAAGCCATGGAAAGAATTATCATGGAAATTATCAACAAGGGCATAGGATACAGACACTGGATTCATTCCAGTTTGGCTTTGTCAAAGAAAGGTCATGTTTACTGAATCTAGTCGACTTATGTGAAAAGTTAACCAAGGCAATGGGTGAAGGTGGAAATGGTGCATGGTGCCTATCTAGATCTGACTAAAGCATTTAATACAATTCCTCACTATGGCATTGCCAACAAATGTATTGAACTAGGTATAAACCCCTTTATAACATACTGGATAAGTAGCTGGCTCACTGATACGACACAGGAGGTTAGAATCAGTGAGGCCACCTCCACAAAGATGCTAGTTACCAGTGGAGCTCCCCAGGCTTTGTGCTGAGCCCACCTCTCTTTGGAATCTACTTTTTGGATGTCAAATCCAATTTCAAAGGACTTTAGCTGATGAAGATCGCAGATGACTGCAAACTGGGAACAATCTATGAATTCCCCCCCATGATTAAAAAAATCCTTCACGGAGGTCTAATACAGACAAATATGGCCATGACTTAAAACTCAATACCAAGAAATGCATTATAATAACTTTTGGAAGTTTACCACCCCAGGTAAGTATGTCATCAATAAAACACCCTTAAAAGTTGGTTCTGGGAACTCATGTAGATAGTAGCCTAGCCTTTGACCAGAATGTGGCCATGGTAGTAAGAAAATCCTTCTGTGTTGCTGAAATTATAAACAAGACCATAACATCTAGGTTCAGAGAGGTCATCCTACCATTGTACTTGGCCCTCATTAGACTCATCATAGAGTATAATTCCTCTTTGGTATGTACCTGACCAGACACATGCAACAAATGGTACATACACAAAGGTGCCTTAAAAAAAGAATACAGGGAGTAAATACAATGTCCTATGCTGATTACCTCAAAGTCTCATTTCTTCACTTGGCATAATACAGACTTTACAATGGTAATCTTTGCCTGGCATACAGAACATCCCAGGGTCCTGTTTTGATGAACATTTTGCACATCTACAAAATAAATAGCGTCAGAACTACTAGATTAAAAGACCTAAATTCTGCTTGTGACTTAAATGGGACACATTGGAAGGACAGATATGTTTCTCAGAGAACTCCCATTCTCTGGAACAGGTTCCCCATCCATGTGAAAAAGAGTTCCCCCCTATCCATTTTTAAGCACAACTTGGACCAATGGATGGGCAATCAGAAATTCACTCCAGTCTGACTACTGTCTTTGATGGACAGAGGCCGTCAACAAATCACCACTTATATAAATCAAATTTGTAGGTCATGCTTGTGTTTCTTGGATAGGCTTATAAGGGCCTTAGCTGCTATTATCTGAATATATTCCTATGAGCCTATGAAAGGAGAATTTTCAGTGGACAATTAAAAGAATTGCATTGCTAATGATTTCTTAGGGAGAAATGCTGCTGGTCTTTATTTTCTTATGTATACCTTTCATTTTTTTTTGTAAGTTACTGAAGCTGAAGGAATTTCACCTCAAGACTGACTAGGGAAGCCATGTGCTAGAGACACAATTACTAGATTTAACCCATTGGAGTTCATGTGTCAAGTAGTACCCCATGGAGTTCATGTGTCAAGTAATAAAGTCTATCCTACTTTAGGATGCTAAAATAAAAAAAAAATCTCAGCAGAGTGAATGACAAAACACATCTTTAATTTACTGCAATAAAACAATTTTTTATGTCCTCTCTGTCACTTTCTCTCTTTTGCTATTTATCTGAAAGATTTTGTTACTTTGCGATCCATGTAGGCTGTCTGTCTGGTATGAAGTGTTTGCATTCACTTTAGTTCAGAAATGCTGTCCTCAGCCAGGAATATCATTTGTTTAGTTGGTTGTTCATTTAATTATGTATTTATTTAGCTAGTTATTTAGTTAATTATTTTATTTAATTATATAAGTATTTAGCTAGTCATTTAGTATGTCTAGTGACTGGGAAAATATGACTGGACAGATCCCATTTTAGCAGAGGACAAGTTCGGGAGTATTATATGTTAAGTTTAAAACAATAACTAGGTGATTGTATTCTAGCTTAGGTACTAAGATAGATGATTCATTTTGCAACAAAGTCTCAATTGAGCTTGGACTTTATTAGTTATAGTGGCTGTGTGTGTTGTAAAGGAAAGACCATGGATGAAAATATGACCTAGGTATCTTTGCTCTACAAAACTGGGAATAGTGGTACCTTTATGATCTGGTATATGAATTGGAGGAATACTGTGTGATTTCCTAATTGTAGAGCAGACTCTAACATTAGTTTTCTTGTGAGAAATTAGAAGCTTCTTGAAGAAGTTGTTGCAATTTGTTTTACATGTTAATGTGGTTATAACTAGATTGTAAGGAAAGCATGTCATCTGCATACATAACCAGTTTGTGATTTGGGAACTCAATTAAATGATCAGTGAAAAAGAGAAAGGATAGTGGAGGTCCTAGTTCAGACACTTGTGGGACCCCTTTGTTCAGTAGACTCACAGACTATAGACTGTTGCTGTAACAAACTTGGAAATATATGTTTTGTAGATAGCATCATTTATTTGTTTTAGAGTTATCTCCAAAATTTGGCTTAGCTAGTTTATTGAGAAGTACGTTATGGTTGACACTTTTATAGGCCCTGTCAATATCTAATAACAGACCTGCTGTCATATAACCTTTATATATGTTGCAATAAATGGTATCTGTGGTAATTAAAGGGATGTAAAAGTGCTATAGGCATTGCAAAAAAATAGCAGTTAATGTGCTTTAGGCATCGATTATACTGAAGTTGTTTTCGAATAATTTTAGCATTAAGGCAGACATTAGGGGGGTGGGGTAGCTGTACTCTATAAATCTGAGTTGAATGTCACCATAGATGTAATACAACCTTCTCAGATTAATAACTCTGAGATTCTTGCCACCAAATTGCAACTTAATAAAAATAAATGCATTAATACCATCTGTATGTACATTCCCCCAGGTAACACTATATCTACATTTGAAGATATCCTGCACTGGTTATCATGTCACTACCCCCAAGAAACCCTACTACTTGGAGACTTTAACATAGACTGGGGCACCTGTTCCTTAGAATGCCCAACCACCCATATTAACCTGCATGCATTTACATAAATCATATCCACCCCTACCAGGATAGGTAAACCCAACCAAAAAGAAAGTATACTTGACTGGGTACTCCTAAACAGTCACCCCCAACTGTACACCTCTGGTACCCTCCTTAATGGCCTAAGCGATCACCTTCTCACATATGTAATTAAGCACAAAACCATTAATTCCCAACAACCCTTACTCAGAAAGGTTAGAAACAATAAAAACTTTGACCCTGCCAAATTCCAACAAGAACTAAACTCTTGTAATTGGTCTATTCTAAAACACCTCCCCTTAGAGGAAGCAGTAGCATACTTTAACAACAAATTCCTTGAGATCCTTGATTTGCATGCACCTGTTCGTTCAAAGAGAACCAAGGCAAAAACTGCACCATGGCTTTCTATAGAGTCTAAACTCAAAATTACCCTTAGAAACAAAGCATGGGCTTTATGGCGTTCTTCTAAAGACCCTCAAGATCACATTAAATACAGGCAATCCAGGAACGAAACCAAAAAATCAATTTTACAAGACAAAAAACAATACTACTGTAATTTACAGACAGTAAATCAAAATAACCCTCAGAAGTTTTGGCCAGGTTTAAATAATCTACTACATCCTGGACAAACTTCAACCCCAATCCCTGCTGCTACTATTGATAAAACCCCTGAAGATGTTTCTGATAGTTTTAACCAATTCTTTACTGAGACAATTCAAGCCCTAGCTAGCCAACTACCTCCTAGCTCCCCTGGTCTTGAAAGTAGCACCCCTAGAAACCTAATTGCGTTCAGCTTCCAACCAGTCGCCACTTCACTTATCCGTAACTTGATCAAAAAATTAAAACCCACTACACTTTCTGCTGATCAACTCCCTGCCGAGTACCTCAAAAATCAGCTGATGCTATTGCTTACCCCGTCTCAATACTAATCAATCGAACCATAGTAGAAGCTAAAATTCCCACCATCTGGAAAATATCCTATGTAATCCCACTTCACAAAGGAGGCAGCTCTACTGAATTCTCCACTTATAGGCCAATAGCTATACTCTCTCCACTTGCAAAGATTATGGAAAAATGTATTCATAGACAACTCATTTACCACCTAATCCAAAATCGCCTTATGGCAGACACTCAGCATGGCTTCCGTCCTCATCACAGCACTACTTCAGCCCTCCTAGCCTTTACTAACACCATAAACCATAATCACAACAATAATTATATATCCTCAGCCCTCTTTTTGGATCTTTCCAAGGCATTCGATATGGTTGATCACCAACTTTTAATCCACACCCTGCAAACATTCTGTCTAGATATTGGAGCCCTCCAATGGTTTCAATCCTACCTGAATGGTTGACAGCAGGCTGTCCTCTGGCAGAACAAACTCTCTAACATTCTACCTAACACCCTCAGAGTACCACAAGGCTCTATACTAGGGCCCTTGCTGTTCTCCATCTTCATAGGTTCATAGGTTCATAGGTTCATAGGTTCATACTAGGCTATCTGCCCAAGGGCATTTATAAGCCTAGCCCATAGTTATTTGGCTTTTGCCACCCCTTTAGTTTGAATAAAACTATGCCTATTATTTTGCTGTGCCTCTGTCAAGCAGTGACACTGAAGTAATCCCTGGGGTATATCTGCGATCCCCCATCCATTGGTCAAGATTCCTCTTGAACAAGGCCAGCGAGGTGCTCTGCCTCACATGTACCGGGATTTTGTTCCACAGCATAGGGAGTCTCTGGGTGATGAATCTGTCCCTCCAGCACGTTCTATTAATAACCGTGTCAAGGTTTAAGTCTCCCGCCCTTGTGGTTCTGAGGGATCTAGATTTTTTGAGGTGAAGCATATTCATCAAATCAGGGTTTGACATGGCCTTATATGTCAGGCACAGGTCACCTCTGAGCAAGCGGTAAGAGACTGAATAGAGCTGGAGTTCTTTCAGTCGGGCAGCATAAGACATATTTTTGAGACCCTTTATCCTTTTGGTGAGGAACTTTTGGGGCCTTTCCAGCTGCTGCAGGTGTCGGGTCAGATACATTCCGAATGGGGCATTGAACTCAATCATAGGTCTAATGAGTGATGAGTACAGGGGGACGATGACCTCCCTTGATCTAGATGTGAATCCCTTCATGATCAGGTGGGCAATGTAGAAGGTTTTCCTAACTACTTTAGCAACATGAGTGTCAAACGAAAGGCTACTGTCAACCTGGGTCCCCAGATCCCTGATGACTTCTTCTGTGCTCAGTGGATTGCCACCTATATGGTAGCTAGGGGTAACCTTGTTTTTCCCGAAGGGTATGACTATGCATTTCTTGGCATTTAACTTTAGGCCATGGCTCTGGCACCAGTTATCCATTTCTGTGAGGCCCTTCTGAAGGATATCTGTGTCAGATGTTTTTTCGACTATGGCCCAGTTTGCAGTCATCTGCAAACTTTGTCAGCCATAACCCTCCTGTGTTTGCTTGTACTTCAGAAAAGTAGATGCCGAACAAGAGTGGACCCAGGACTGAGCCCTGTGGGACACCACTTGTGACAGGCTTTGAGTCTGACATGGCTCCAGCAACTCTGACCCTGTGGGTTCTGTCACTTAGCCAGTTTGCAACCCATCTTGTGATGTATGGGTTTACATTCAAGCTGACGAGTTTTTCGATGATACCTGAGTGGGGTATTGTGTCGAAGGCCTTTGCCAGGTCAAGGTAGGCTGTATGGACTGCCTTTCCCTCATCAATGGCCTTGGTGACTGTCTCGAAAAGTCAACCAAGTTTAAAAGGAATGATCTGCCTTTGACAAAGCCAAACTGGGTTGGATCCAAAGTCTGCAAGTTCCCTATGTCTTTATTTATGAGTTCCATTATGATCCTCTCCATGGCTTTGCAGATATGGCTTGTCAAGCTAATGGGACGGTAATTTCCAGGGTCGGTGGAGGCACCGCCCTTGTGAAGTGGGACCACAGTCGCCGTGTGCCACTCCTTGGGTACGTATCCTGAGGTGAGGCTAAGATTAAACAGCTGTCCTAACTGCGGGTTTAATTCCTCATTGAGTTCGTGGAGCACACAGCCGGGGACACCATCCGGTCCCATGGATGCTGTGTTTTTTGCTTTGGAGAGAGCAGTTCTCACCTGGGCGTTGGAGATGTTTGGGGGGCTACAATCCTCTGGTACAGATATCTCTCCTTTTGGGGGGGAGTTTGCACTGAACCTGTCAGCCAGTATGTTGGCAATGTGTGCAGGTTCAGTAATCTTCACATCATTTTGAACTAATTCTGAGCATATCTGGGAGTTTCCTCCTAGGTTTCTAACATAGCTAAAGAAGGCCTTATGATTGTCTTTTGAGTCCTTGGCGATTTTTCTCTCAAAATTTGCCTTGGATGATTTTATGAGAGCTCTTAGTTTTTACTTATAATGATCAAAGGTGTCTTACCTTTCAAGGATTTTGCTCTATCTTGTAGTAGCTTCCTCCTTTTGTTGTAGAGCTTGTTTATGGCTGGGATCCACCAGACTGGACTCTTGCCTTTGGTACAAAGAGTCTTAGTTTTGTTTGGGATTGCCTGATCCATGCAGTCCTGTAGGTGCTGGTAGAAGGCATTTGTAAGTGATTCAGCGGTTTGAGTAATGTTTACCACTGGCTCAGGGGCCTTAAAGGAGACCACACTAGTTTTTAGAAGTGTGAAGTCGGCTTTTGAGAAGTTTTTCACTGTGGTCTTTTTTATTTCAGGTGGGGGCGGGATGAGGACCTCCAGCAAGATTAGTTTATGATCTGATCCCACCAGTGAGGGGTATACTTCCGGTGTTGAACATTGTGATCCCATATTCGTGATGATGAGATCAAGTATGTTTTCTCCTCTTGTGGGGATGGTGACTAGTTGTTCCATGGCATTTGAGTTTATGAACTCCAGGAACCTTTGGGCTAGAGTGTTTGGGCTTGAGTAGTGTTCCCAGTCTATATTAGCGTAGTTGAAGTCACCTAGTATGATGGTGTTTGGAGATACATTTATCCCCTCCATTGTTTTCAGGAAGGCCATGTGAGGTTCCTGAGTTTGAGAGGGTGGCCTGTAACATGCTACAAATTGCAGAGCAGTCTTGCCTATGGTTAATTGCACCTGGATGGTCTCCGATGCATCGTGCGTTGCCACCAACCTTGAGGTGTGGGTGTCCTTTATGAATATGGACACCCCCCCTCCTTTCTTGGTGTTGTCCGGATTTTGGGGCCGGAACGCATGATATGAGGTGAAACCCGATAGTGTTGGGGTGCTCTCAGGAGCCTTGAACCAGGTTTCTGTCACAGCACAGACATCGATGTTCTCCATACTGAGAAGGGCCTCGAGTGCGTGCATCTTGAGATTGAGACTTCTGGCATTGTGCAGCATTACCCTTAGTTTTTTTACTTTTTTGTGTTCTAGGGTGGTAGGTTTAGAATTTGAGCCTTGCCTAAAAAAGGCACTATGGGGGTGGCAAGAGCCTTTGCCAATATCCGGAAGCCTAGGGGTGACAGGTGCAAGCCGTCCCTTGTGAAGCAGCGTGGCTTGTCCAGCATGTCATCCCAGGCAGACAGACATTGGATCCCCTTTGAATGACACCAGAATTTAAGCCAATTATTAAAGATGATCATCTTATCACTGTATTGTGGCATCATTCTAGGTGAATGTAGGATACTGCTCAAGGTCAGGGTCATACCTGCCTGGGCTACATAATCAGAGAGCTCCTCAATGTCTCTTTTCATGTAGTCCAAGGAGGTACATCTCAGGTCATTGACACCAGCGTGGACAATGACTGAGTCGTACTTGTACCTGCTGTTGAGAGACCTGAGTGCTTGTGTTATGTGGCGGATTCTAGCGCCCGACAGGCAGCTTACTGTGACCTTCTCCTTACTCAGTCTGGTGAGCAGGACGTCAGTGTGTCTGACTATGGAGTCACCTATGACAAGTATGTTTGGTGTTGTATTTGGCCTTAAGGGCAGTGACTGCTTTGCACACTGATTTTGTTGTTTATGTGTTGTTTGTGTGGTGTATGTGGTGTATTGAGTTTGGAGTTGCTTGGGTGTCTGCTTTGGAGGCCTCTGCTGTTTAGGTAAATTTTTACTCAGAGCCTCCGAGTATGTCTTAGTGTGTTTATGTGTTTGATTCAGTTGTGTGGTTGAGTTATGTGAGACTGGTATTGTGGTGTGTGTAGTTGCCTTCTCCTCCTGCCTGGTCTTGCCAGTCCTGAGTTGAGAGAGCTCAGCCTCCACTCTGGCTAAATAGCTGCATCTCTCACAAGTGTTAGTGTTACGTGGGAGGAGGAGAGGGTTGTCCGTGTACATGAGGCAATTGTAACATTGTCTCAGAATTCCCAGATTCACCAACTGGGCAGGAGAGGGCGCCAGCATCTGACCCTTCGACATGCTAGAAAGAATTATGAGTTGGTATGAGACAGAAAAGTAGTGGGCTTAGCAGGGAAGTGGGCACTCCTGGGAGGTTTTGCTAGTGAGAGATTTGTATAATATAGGAGTGCTTGACCTGCAAACAGAATGCTTATAAGACAAGGGATATGCTTATAAGACAAGTGCTGAGCTTTTTGAGAAGAAAAAGCTATTTGGAACAAGTGCTGCACTTTTTAGTGTAGGTGTAAACTGTTTAGGTTCCTAACAGAGCAGTTCTAAGGGAAAAATTGAAGAAAAGACTTTCTGGAGCCAGAAAGAGTTCAACCTTGTTTAACCGGCGCTGCCCGATGCTGCTCTAGTGGCAACTCCGCGCTAAATCGCGCTAGAGCACGTTAAAGCGTGCTTGATAGCAGGGGCTGGAAAGAAGCAGGAATAAACCCAAAAGGGAAAATAAAACTACAGTTTCAAGTCAGTAACCACCTCTACGGGGGGCAGGGAAGCTGCTCAATGTTAGTCACTGCCACTGATCAACAGAGAGACCCTCCTTCAGCCCAAGCAAAATGGCCTCACAGAAACTTTCAAACAGTTCAGGAACAGCAAGCCTGTAACTGAACTTTTAACTCTCAGAAAAGTGGGAAAAAGCAAGATTTTTTTTTTGTTTTTGTTTTTACAGAGATAGCAGAGGTTCACAAGTAATATCAAGTTATAACAGTGCAGTAAATGACCCCACACAAGAGTGCTAGGTCAAGGACAGAAAATATGCAAGTTTTAAGAAAAAAATGATTTAAAATTAAGTGCAAACAGGAAATTCAGCAAACAGCTTTTGGTTGTGCTCTAAATACAGCTACTAATACAGAAATCAAGTTTAACAAGCCAGAAAACGCTCAAGCTAGGCAGCTATGCAGAAAAACTTAGCAAATAAACAGAAAAAAAATACTTAAAATCTCAAAAGTGGCTCCCTTCTTCTCTCAGCGTTTTTCCTCTTGGAGGGTGCTTCACCAACAGCCAACAAGCCTGAAAAGACGCCCAAACCACGAGGCAACTAGGTTTTAAGAGAGGAAGATGAAGGAGTTATGGAAATGACCCCTAGTGGCCAATAAAACTACAGTTTCAAGTCAGTAACCACCTCTACGGGGGGCAGGGAAGCTGCTCAATGTTAGTCACTGCCACTGATCAACAGAGAGACCCTCCCTCAGCCCAAGCAAAAATGGCCTCACAGAAACTTTCAAACAGTTCAGGAACAGCAAGCCTGTAACTGAACTTTTTTAACTCTCAGAAAAGTGGGAAAAAAGCAAGATTTTTTTTTTGTTTTTGTTTTTTTACAGAGATAGCAGAGGTTCACAAGTAATATAAAGTTATAACAGTGCAGTAAATGACCCCACACAAGAGTGCTAGGTCAAGGACAGAAAATATGCAAGTTTTAAGAAAAAAACGATTTAAAATTAAGTGCAAACAGGAAATTCAGCAAACAGCTTTTGGTTGTGCTCTAAATACAGCTACTAATACAGAAATCAAGTTTAACAAGCCAGAAAATGCTCAAGCTAGGCAGCTATACAGAAAAACTTAGCAAATAAACAGAGAAAAAATACTTAAAATCTCAAAAGTGGCTCCCTTCTTCTCATTAACGACCTTTATACTGTCATCCCAAAAGTCAGCTGTATCCAATATGCTGATGACTCTACTCTGATTTGCTCAGCCACATCTCCAGTAGAGTTATGGTCAGCTACCCAGACCACCTTTAATACAATAGAAAACTGGCTTTCTGAACATCGTCTGATCCTAAATCCCAAAAAAACTAAAATGCTGTTATTTTCACCAACACATAGGTCTACCGCTTTCACCTTTACCATAAAAATCAAAGGATGGCACAATAATCTCCCCTGACCCATCTACAAAACTATTAGGTGTCATCATAGACAATAATCTCAAATTTGACCTACATGTTAACCAAACTATCAAAACCATCAATAAAAAACTAGGGTCACTTTACAGAATAAAAGCCTTCCTAACCCCTCCAGCTAAAATTGCCATAGCTCACTCTCACCTTCTTTCAACCCTTCTGTATGCATCCCCTCTACTCTCGAATTTGAACAAGACTGTCCTTAACAAACTCTCAATTTACTGCAACCACATTGCCAGGTTTGCCACTGGGCTGCCTTTTAGGACACATCATTGCATCAATCTAAATCAGTTTGGTTGGCTTGAACTACCTAGCCTAATCCAGTATAACCAACTGATTATGGCCTATAAAATCCTCTATAATCTGGACAATACTCCTGCACTTAAAAATATTATCACCCCCTATAACAATCCTAGACCGCTTCGATCCTCTAACAAACTACTAATTCAGACTACCAAAATTAATAACACAGCCGGTGATTCTCTCCTTGCAAACTCTGTAAGTAGACCCTGGAACTCTCTTCCAGCTGATATTACCTTACTTTCCACCTTAGGTCAATTTAAAACTAGACTCAAACAACATTTGTCACTTAACTGGCTATGTCAATGTATCAAGCCTGGCTAACTCGAATGTGTAAAAATCTGTTAACCAGTTTACTGTGTAATTTAATTTAATCCTGACTTGTGCTCAGGACTAACTGTAACCTGTGGAACTTGTTTAACTTGCTTACTTATGTAATCTCTGTAAATAGTCTGTTTGTAATATGTAATGCTGACATTATGTAATGCTGTATCTGCTTACCCTTGGAGCTTTTCTCCCCAGGCCTCCGCTGAAAATGGACATGCATCCAGTCGGACTATCCCGGTCAACAAATGTAAAATAAAAATAAAATAAAATAAAAATTATTGATAGACCTGTAATCATTCAGGTCTTTGGGTGAAGTGACTTTGGGTTGCTGAATTATGAATGCTTGTTTAAATGCTGAAAACCTTAAGAAGGTAGACTGGAGTTTGGAGAAGTTGTCACCTGAATCGCTAATTTTCTGTAGTAAAGATTTAGTTTGACTAGCTGTTATTTGTGGAATGGAGAAGGCTGCTGCATTGGAGCCTATGGGGTATAACAAATAGATGTGTCCTCCTATGCATCTGTGGAAAGTTCTTGAGGAGGAAAACTATTTTTAGTATTGATTATGGTGGACTGTATTTAGTGTGAGTAATTATAAGCAAAACTGGAGAGGTTAGTAGAGAAGAGAAGAAAGTCATTCTTGGATTGTAGGCAATTAGATACGGTACCTCTCAGTTGTTTTATTTCTTTGCAGAACTAATTAGGTTTTGATTAATCTTCTTCCTTTTTCTGCCTAAGGTATTTTCTTTGGCTGTATCGGCAACAATCAGACCTTCCTTTATAAGGTTTAATTAGATTGATGCAGTTGTGACTTGTCAGTCCATTTTCCATACTTTCCAGGCATCATCTCTTGATCTTATTTTGCCCTCAATCTCAGCAGTTAGCCAAAGACAGACCTGTGCTCTAAGCCTCCTTTTTATTATCGGGTATAATGAATCCTGAATTGGGGAAAGTCTCACAAAGAAAAGACTGAGTGCAGTGGAGGGATCAGTTATTCCATATAGAACAGACCCGTCTATAGTACTGAGGAGAATATAGAAGACAGTTAGTGAAGCACTTTCAAAGGATCATCTTAAAACTATGTGAGGTAGATTTCTAGGAGTTCTGAAGGACCAGAATAATTTTACTGGTGAATGGTCTCTTAAGGAATTTGGGATTATTTCACTGTTAAGGCACCCATGTTCTGTAGTGGTTCTCACAAGAGGTAGTGCTGATCTATTATCTGTTTTTATATTAAGCTTAGTAGTTGCCTCATTAATTGTTCTAAGTTTAGTTGCTCCAGCATTTTCTTAAAGAGAGTTCAGCATTTTCCAGTGGCACTGATGTTGAAATCACCTGTGATGATAGTATTATTGTTGACCCCATTAAGGAACATGTTTGCAAAGTATTTTGGATAAGAGGGACTGAAGATTGCTGAGGAATGTAGACTGACTCAATCTAGAATTAAGTGTGACAACCTAGAGTGACAGAGATGTCCCAATATGGCACTCTCATCATCAGTTGGACCAAGCCTCTAGGTTTATCCATGTGCATGGTTTAGACTGACTGCATTTACGCAGGCAATTTTAAGGTCTTTGCGGTTAGTGGTAGTAGTAATAGATTGTCCCCTAGATTTTATAAAATCTGTGCAGGCATAGTGCCGAGCCTACATGGACTGTTACCATGTCCATATACATGGTTCCCTCTCAGCAGCGTGCCATGCATATTAATCATGGCATATTGCCAAGGAAGAGCTGTGGAACACAGTTTTTGAATCAGTGTATGGAGTGTGGTGCTGTATCTGTAGATGAGTGACACACTCCCTGCACTGTTCAATTGTATTATAGCAATGTAATTTAGTTTTTTTTTTTAAAGAAAAGAAATAAAATGTGTAAACTTTGGTATGGCTGCATACCTGGAGTGTCTGTTAAAAGTTGCTGCAGTCAGTTAATACATTTGATGCAGATGTCCTCTGAAGTCACTGTTATTGAGTTCTATCCCCATGCCTGCCAAGCAAGGCATGATAGTTGATTACTCTCTGTACTGTACCCATACATGTCTCTCAAGTGTCACGCTGTCACTGAGTGTACTTACTGCAGAGGAAAGGGCTCCCTCTGTCACAAATGTACCATCAATATGATTATGTAAATAGCAAAGTAAAACTACATCAGCTCACAGTACACTTTGGTAGTTATATAGGTATTATTAACTCAAATGAAGCAAAACAGTAGAGAAACACAATTTATTCATAGAATACAAGATAAAGCTTTTGGGTAACACCCTTTATCAGTATACTAGTACCATATTAAATACATTTTAAATAACCATTTCAATAAAATACATGATACAACCACCTAATAAAAGATCAGTTTCAATTAAATATAAGATCAATTAATCAGCCTTATAATACTTAAAGATACAATGTAAAATATAACATTTACATAAAGTTTTATAAACATTTCATCAACATTTTTCAAGTTTGAAAAACTGTCACTTATATTGCTTTATGCTAACCAGATTATTGAGACCTGGGCATCTATCTGCCTCTAGCATAGTTATCCATTTGTATTCAGCTATATCCAACCTGTTATTAATTTCCCCACCTCTCATGTCTATATGTAATACTTGTAGCACTTTGAATTTAAATGTATGTGATGGCCCTTTATCTTTAAGATGTTTGGCTAGTGCATTAGTCATAACCATTTTTCTTACCTCTGATTTGTGCTTAATTATACGATCTTTCAGCCGCCCAGAGCACTTAGCTACATAGAAACTTTCACATGCTATGCAGGTTGCTAGATATACTATCAATTCAGTGTTACAAGCTGCATAACATTCCATCTTATATATTTCCTTACTTACAGGATGTTTATACTCTATGTCACTACATATATCTTTGCAACAACTACAATTATAGCACAGTACAGTCCCATTTTTATTTTAAATTATTACTTTTTTACTGTTTAAACTAAAATCTTTAGAGAATAGTTCCCTCTTTAAATTTAGACAGTTCCTACCTGAAAATCCTGGTTTGTATCCTAGAACAGGTATGAGTTCTGGCACTGATGTTAAAATCCGCCAGTTATTGGATATTACTTTCTCTATGTCTTTGCTTAAATTATTCTGGGTGGTGATGTATCTGAGTTGATTTTCATTTTCTTTGTTACCTACATGTCTGTGAAATATCACTAAACACAGCTGGTGCTAGTTTGTCCCTCTGTTCCAATATTTCATGCTCATTATTATATATCAGAGCCTCATTGTACCCCCTTTCTTTAAATTTCCTCCTGCTAGTGTTTCCATCTGTTCCCTACATTTCACTATATTTGTATTTAACTTATTTATTCTCAATATTTGACTCTTCACTATCCCTCAAAACAATGCTTGGAATACATACTCATAGCATGAGTATATCTGTTGACTTGTACATCCTTTCTATAAACAGTGGTCTCTAATTTACCTCCTTCTCTATATAATAATACACCCAAATAACATTATTTGTTGTTCAGAATAACTCATTTTAAATTCTAAAAATGTTGTACTATTATTTAAGTATTGGATAAATTCAGACAAACTATTAACATCACCCCCCCAGATTAAAAAAAAAAACAGTCCTCCACAAAACGCTGGTTGAAGTGAACATTATGCGTATATAAGTTCTTCACACCATATACATATTCCTCTTCCCATTGATTTAAAACAATGTTTGTATAGGTGTTGGCCATGGGAGTCCCCATAGCCACACCCGAAATTTGTAAATATGGGTGACCATCAAACAAAAATACATTATTTGTTAAAACCATTCTATCATACTACATATGGTTTCTATACCTATTCCACTCATTCTTGTCTTCATGCATAGGAACTCTCACATAGCATCTATACCAAGCTCATTAGGTATTACTGAAAATAGCGAATTTATGTCAAGAGTTACCAACAAATATGTGTCATTAATTTTTCCATGTCTATACCATTCATAAAGTTTTGGCAGAAAGTCACCAGTATCTTTGATATAACTAGGACATAATGGTAGATATTACTTTAAAACATCTTGTAGGTATATAGACAATGGCTCGGTGACCCATACCCTACTTGACACAATTGGCCTCATAGGGGGTTCAGTAAGGCATTTATGCAACTTGGGTATACCATATATTATAGGGGTAACAGAGCATGATATCATCAAGTAATTAAACAATTCTATCGAGTTATTTCCTTGTAACTGTAAATCATATACAAACATATTAACTTTTGATATTGTCCTCTTAATGTCAATAAAATTAAGTACTTTAAAAGTTTTAACATCATTTAAAAAAATCATTCATGGATGCAACATATTTACCATTATCATATAATACTATCAGTCCATCTTTATCTCCTTGTTTAATTATTAGATTATCAGCTGGTTTTAAGTGACATAATGCTTTATATTCATCATATGCAAGGTTAAAGCATTTCCTATTAATAGAATTTTTTTTTTGTTTATACAATAACCTAAAATCCTCTTCACATGCAGTTAAAAAAAGCATTGACAATAGAACAATGTATAGGCATAAAATACTGGACTTTCTGTGCTCTAAACTCCCTGTAGTTGCTTCATTCTTAAAAAGTAACTTTAAGCTTAAATTTCTACAAAAAAAAATGCAAGTCTGTCAGTGTGTTGACTAAGCGTTCACTTCTAGATGGTATAAATTGTAGTCCATTACTAAACAATTTAGTATATGAGTCTGTTAGGACAAAATTTGAAAAGTTTACAATTAGTCCTTTTTGTTTAATACTTATCTGCGACTCAACTTGCTTGAAGTTAGTGGGCTGCAGTTTTTCCTCTTCATTGTGTTCGAATTGCGGTGTTGAGAATGCACTCTCGATTCTATTTCTTTTCCTCTACCTTCTCTGGCAGTTTTAAAACCACTGGTTTCATTTTGCCCTGAAAAACCTCATTCTGTGGCATTACAGTGGATCCGCCATTGTCCAACCCTCCTAGGGCAGGTATCCTGGTTATGCTAATGTTTTGAGGTTGCACAGCTTCTATTTCATGATTCTTTGGCTCGCCCATTGCACTACTGCATAGTTCCATGCCTGTATCTGATTGACTCACTATTCCCATCATTTGGACATGCCCATCGTCATTTTTACTGGTTGCTGTGCTCATAGTGCTCACCGGATTGGTTAATCGCTGCCCATCATCAGAAAATGAATCTAGCCTATTAATTTCCTCTTTTTCTTGCATATCTTGGCTGATTATTTGTAATTTTATTAAGATTTTTGTTATTTCTAAAGTCAATTTTCGGCCAAGAAAAGATATGGCCTTGATTAAAATCAATGATATCTCTTCTTAGTTTACAAAGCTTTGTTGCATCGAGATGCTTATCCAAAATGTTTAGTCTATCCAGCATTTGTTGGTCCAATGTAGAAGCACTGTTAACATCATCAGATGCTGTTATTTTATTATCAAGTTTTACCACTTCATCCTTCAGTCCTTGTTCTACACTAATAAAACATTGGTTCATAAGAACCATATAGTCCATACTTAGCTTTAAATTCAGTTGTTGCCATTGTTTTAATAGCTCAGGGTAGGTATTAATATAGGATGGCATTTTTAATATTTGCAACCCCCTCATAACTAAATTCAGCTCCAAATAAGCATTAAAGCTTAGCTGTTGCCATTGGAGCTGCTTGAAAACTTGTACTTTTCTCTCAAGTGTAGTCATTAGTGTATTTAAGGTAATAATCTTATGAGGAGCGTCTCTCACATTACCTTCACTATTTCCCATTGAATTAAGTAAAAGGGGGTTGCCTGATAATTGTAGAACACTATGAACAGAACTTCTTCCAGCATAAACCATTTGACCATCTCCTTTCCCTGTTTGTATTGGTTGTGTCATCTCCTTTTCAAACAAGTGTCCACAGCAGGGTCATAAAAGTAAAATTACTGGATACACACCAACTGCAGAAAAGTCTCAATGCAGAATTAACAGACTATTAACTCAAATGAAGCAAAACAGTAGAGAAACACTCAATGTATTCACAGAATACAAGATAAAGCTTTCAGGTAACACCCTTCATCAGTATACTAGTACCATATTAAACATAGTTTAAGTAACCACTTCAAGTAAAACACATGACACAACCATCCAATAAAAGATCAGTTTAAATTAAATATAAGATCAATTAATCAGCCTAATAATAGTTAAAGATACAATGTAAAATATAAAATTTACATAAAGTTTCATAAACATTTCATCAACATTTTTCTATAGGCATCTGAAAGATCGTATAATTGAGCACAAATCAGAGATAAGAAGAATGGTTATGACTAATGCACTAGCCAAACATCTTAAGGATAAAGGGCCAATGCATATATTTAAATTCAGAGTGCTAAAGGTATTGCATATAGACATGAGTGGCGGGGATATTAATAACAGGTTGGATATAGCTGAATACAAATGGATAACTATGGTAGAAGTAGATAGATGCCTGGGTTTCAATAATCTGGTTAGCGTGGGAGGATGGCATAATGGTTAAGGTGTTTACCTGGCAAACACAAGGTGCAGGATTTGATTCTCACATGGGGTAATTGGCTAGGCTTAAAATGGTCCACAAGGGGCAATTAGCCTAGTACGAACCCATAAAGCCCATCTTGGTAGCTAAACAAAAGCAATATGAGTGACAGTTTTTCAAGCTTGAAAAATGTTGATGAAATATTTATGAGATTTTATGTAAATGTTATATTTTGCATTGTATCTTTAAGTATTATAAGGCTGATTAATTGATCTTATAGTTAATTGAAACTGGTCTTTAATTGGATGGTTGTGTCATGTGTTTTATTGAAATGGTTATTTAAACTGTGTTTAATATGGTACTAGTATACTGATGAAGGGTGTTACCCGAAAGCTTTATCTTGTATTCTGTGAATAAATTGAGTGTTTCTTTACTGTTTTGCTTCATTTGAATTAACAGTCTGATAATTCAACAGTGAGACTTTTCTGCAGTTGCTGTGTATCCAGTTATATAGGTACACCTGATATGCAAGTGTTCTGTGTAGTTGTGCACCTGCAGTCATTACTGCTTGGCCCATACTGTCCCATGTGAATAGATTGAGAGGTATGTACATGTTACAGCAACCAGAGGGCACTTTTACACATAAATAAAGAACAGACCTTTAGAGTAGATAGCAGTACTGTTGTCAACTATATAGCCTATAATGGTATTAATGGACTGTATTTCTCTCCCTCCTTACCCCTTATCGTCATATATTTATTATTGTTATTCATTGGTTATGGTTTACTACTAAAATATGTTGTTCCATAAAGTTTATTTTAGGGCATGTGCTTTATTATTGTTATGTATTACAATGGTTGCATATTAAAATATCTTGTTGAATTAGCTAGTCTGTTGGCCTTATACTGTAACTGTTACTGGCATGCTGCTAATAGAATGGACTGTTCTGTTATTTACTGTTGTGTTTCACATAATATGCATTGAAATCTAATGAAGGTTATTTCCAATGTTCTTTCATGCTGTTATTACTAACAATGGTTTTGTTCATAACTAACCTATATGTAGTGCTTTACCTCCATAACCACAGCATATCAGGGTAGGCTGGTTCCTGCTGATCTGCCTTCTCTACCTCAGCAGGCAGCACATCTGGGACCCAAGCCTGTGGTGCCTCGTTTGCTGGCCCTGCACCACCTTTGAGTGGGAACTTTTTCAGAGGACGGGTCCCATCACCCCCTGGGAACAGTGGCAGAGGGGTTCTAGTCACCCAAGATCAACAACTGGCCATGCTGCATAGGATTGTTCTTAGGAGCTATGAACATCGCCTGCTCCTGTTAGCAAATCAGGGTAGTCTGGTTCTTGTTGATCTGCCTACCCTACCTCAGCAAGCCATGGCACCGGGTCCTAGCACATCTGGGACACAAGCCTGTGGTGCCTCCTCTGCTGGCCCTGCAGCACCTTTGGGAGGGAACTGCCTCAGAGGATGGGTCCCATCCCCCCTGGGAACAGTGGCAGAGGAGTGCTAGTCACCCAGGATCAACTACGAACCATGCTGTGCAGGATTGTTTATAGGAGCTATGATCATCACCTGTGCCAGACTGAGGACAGACTGGACAACCTGGCAGGGCCAACTAGCCCTGGTGTCAAGCCTCCAGCACAGCCACCTTTGGGACAGTGAAGGAGCAGTGTTGACTGCCCATGGGTGGTGATGTCAGTCATGCTACTGCCATCTGAAGGCACATGCACTTTGGATTCCACAATACCCTCACCATCCATGGTGTTTAGCCCCCTCATATGTCATGCATGCCCCTGCCTGCTGTCTTGTCTATCTGCAATTGCATCCTTACCTACCCAACTTACCTCCACACACATACCTATATCCTATCTCCAATATTCCACTCAATCCTTATTAAAAAAAAAAAAAAAAAAAACGGGCACCTGTACCACAAAAAAAAAAATGCCCAATAGATAGCTCTTCATTTTACACACATGTCCACTGGACACAAGTAATTAGATCCAATTGGCTTGTTAATACATTTATGTTGTCCTCACCCCTCTCTCTGGGGTTTGAGAGTCCAAGTTCATCCACAAAGCTATCAAAATGCACAGCTGTTGCTGTACAAGAAATGGAAAGCTATGGTTCTTTCCTAAATACATTTCTGCACATCCCTACCAGCCTTTCACTGTACCCCCCCCCCGCTTCTCCCCATTTCATCACTGTCCTCTCACCCCCTTTTTCTTTTCTTTTTATTTTTTTAGTGCTGGTTTGCACAGAGCTAAGCAAAGCACTGCTGTGTGGTGTAATGCACAGCACCATGCAAACCCACTTAAATGAGCTTTAATGTGCATTAATGATCTTATTTGTTTCTCACAGTATTAGGCATATGTACAAAATAATCACCCCTGCCACATTTTAAACCCAGGCCCCTATCATCTGCAGAAAAAACAACTGCCAGTTCACCAAACCAATTTATTCTCTGTAGATTCTCTAGTGCCTTGGCTTCACAAAGCCTTCAAGGAGTAACTAACAATGCACTTCCATCTAGTATTTATACACATTTATATTAACTCATTGTACAATTAAAAGTCAATTAAACAATTAAGAATTCAATTAAAAAACAATAATGTATTTATATCACACTCTTCCAGCAGCAGTCAGTATTTAACCCTTTGGGTATTAATGTTTGATATTTTAAAATAAAAATTAATTCTTTCCTTAAAAGTTCATTTTTTATTTTATCCTCACTAGCTTCATTTCTAGTAATATGTTCTAAAATAGACACCCTAAAACTAGCAGTGTCAGAATTATGGTATTTTACAAAATGTTGAGCCAAAGGGCTCTCTAACTTATTGTTCTTAATATCTCTCAAATGTTCCATAATCCTAACTTTAAACATTCTTTTAGTCTGTCCTATGTAAAATTTTTTGCATCCACACTTTATAATATAAATGACTTGTTCTGTGACACAGCTAAAAGAACCTATAGGTTTGAAGCTTATTCCATTTATGTAAGGAAAAACACTATCTACATGGACACAAACTTTGCATTTCCCACAAGATGTAGTACCTATATTTTTTATTGTTCTGCCTATATCTTGTATAGGTAATTCAAATTTTGTATGTACTACTATATCTCTTATGTTTCTCCCTCTTCGATAACTAAACTTTAACTTTTTATTGGTCATCCCACTTATTTCTTTAAAGTTCTGTAAAAATCTCCAAAAATATAATATACATCTTTTTATATCATCACTACAAATATTATATGTGGACACCATAAAAATATTATCTGTGTCTCTGTGATCATTACTATACATCATATCACATTTCTTATTTGCCTGAGGTCTATTATTATATCTTTTTTGAAATATTTCATCTTTACTTCTCTTTACCACTTGAATATTATATTTTCTATTTATAAACATTTCCGTCGTATTATTAACTTCCTTTCGAAATTCTTCTTCATTATTGCAAATTCGGGAGATCCTTAATAATTCACTGTATGGTATAGCTTCTAATACATGATTCGGATGGCAACTGGTGCCCATCAAAAATTGATTTATACAGTCAAATGTTCTATGTATTCCAGTGACTATGTGTTTTCCTATAAGTCCCTTTAAATTAACATCTAAAAAAGAGACACTATCTCCACATTGTATTCCATCAAATTTAATATTGAACCTATTCCTTTGTATATCTTGTATGAAATTTTCACTTTCATTTTTACCTCCTTTACACAAGAAAATCAAGTCATCTATAAATCTAAAATAGTGTATAACATATTTTTTTTACAAAAAAATGTGTATAAATACACTCAGATTCCATTAGACCCATAAAAATATTTGCATACATGGGTGCAAATGCTGCACCCATGGCTGTGCCTTGTATTTGGTGGTAGGTTCTGTTATTGAAATTAAAAAATTATTTTCTAAACAGAACTTAACTAATTCCATAACATAATGTGTTAAAGGATAGTCTCCCATTGATTTAAATAATGCCTCTATACCATGTTCATTTTTGATATTCGTATAGAGACTACTGACATCCAATGTTAGCCAATACATATCTTCACACCAAACAATATTTTTTATTTTATTCAAAAAATCAAAAGAATCTTTTATGTATGATGGCAGTTTAATAGCTTCCTTTAGTAACACTTGATGTAAAATCAGCCCTAGATTATGTAAAAAATAATTTCTTGCTGAAACAATCGGTCTACCCGGGGGGTTATTCATATCCTTGTGTAGTTTTGGCAAACAATAAAATTGTGCAGGACTACATTCTGTTATATTTAACTTATAATCTACATCTTTTTCAGTCCAATAGCCTAGTCTTAGGCCTTTGTTTATCAATTGTAAATAATTTTTTTTAGCTATTGTAACTTCTGCCACAGAACTCTCACAATAAACTAATTCATCTGCCAATAAATTCATACACATTTTAAAATATTGCATGTAATGCATAATAACAATTTTATTGCCTTTGTCTGAAGGCTTTACTATCAATTCATGCTACTGCCATCTGAAGGCACATGCACTTGGATTCCACAATACCCTCACCATCCATGGTGTTTTGCCCCCTCATATGTCATGCATGCCCCTGCCTGCTGTCTTGTCTATCTGCAATTGCATCCTTACCTACCCAACTTACCTCCACACACATACCTATATCCTATCTCCAATATTCCACTCAATCCTTATTAAAAAAAAAAAAAAAAACGGGCACCTGTACCACAAAAAAAAAATGCCCAATAGATAGCTCTCCATTTTACACACATGTCCACTGGACACAAGTAATTAGATCCAATTGGCTTGTTAATACATTTATGTTGTCCTCACCCCTCTCTCTGGGGTTTGAGAGTCCAAGTTCATCCACAAAGCTGTCAAAATGCGCAGCTGTTGCTGTACAAGAAATGGAAAGCTATGGTTCTTTCCTAAATCCATTTCTGCACATCCCTACCAGCCTTTCACTGTACCCCCCCCCCGCTTCTCCCCATTTCATCACTGTCCTCTCACCCCCTTTTTCTTTTCTTTTTATTTTTTTAGTGCTGGTTTGCACAGAGCTAAGCAAAGCACTGCTGTGTGGTGTAATGCACAGCACCATGCAAACCCACTTAAATGAGCTTTAATGTGCATTAATGATCTTATTTGTTTCTCACAGTATTAGGCATATGTACAAAATAATCACCTCTGCCACATTTTAAACCCAGGCCCCTATCATCTGCAGCCTACTGCACTAACCCACTAGGCCACACAGATATTAATTACACCAGGTTTTTCCAGCAACACATACTGATTGTCACTAACAGACTGAAATCAAACCTAATGTGGAAAATGGGAGTGTACCTGGCACTCTGATGCAAAAATACACCAGTATACATCCAAATAAATATTAATAGGCTCATAGGTTCATAGGTTGGTACTAGGCTATTGGCCCTAGGGCTTATAAAAACCAAACCATTACAATTCCCTGGATATTTCTTCCCACAATATTTACTTCCCTGGACCCCTGTCTAGCAGGGCGACTGACATGATCCCTGGGGTGAATTTCCTATCTCTCATCCAATCATCAATGTACATTTTGAAGAAGGCCAAGAAGGCACTCTGCTTGACATGTATGGGCAGTCTATTCCAGAGTATGGTGAGTTTTGGGTCAGGAACCTATCCCTCCAGCATGTTTTGTTCATTGTGATGACACGGTTTAGATCCCTGGAGCATGTGGCTCTGAGCGATTGGGATTTCTTTAAGTGGAGCATGTCCAATGGCTCAGGGTTTGACATGGCCTTGTATGTTAAGCAGTGATTGCCTCTGAATAGACGATATGCCACAGAGTATAGCTGGAATTTTTTTAGATGTTCAGCATATGGCATCTGCTTTAGGCCTGTGATTCTTTTAGTGAGGTATTTCTGTGGCCTTTCCAGTTGTTGCAGATGTCTTTTGAGGTACATACCAAATAGGGCGTTGTGCTCTATAATGGGTCTAATGAGGGATGAGTACAGTTGCACAGTGACCTCCTTTTTTCGGGATGAAAAGCTCTTAGTGATGAGGTGTGCCACATAGAAGGATTTTGTGACTGTTGTAGCGATGTGGTACTGAAGGTGAGACCACTGTCCACCTGTGTCCCTAAGTCTCTCATCACACTTTCGATGTTTAGTGTACTGCCACCTATGTGGTAATTCATGGGTACATGTTTTTTTTCCAAAGGGTATAACTAAACATTTCTTGGCATTAAGCTTCAGCCCATGGCGCTGGCACCAGGCATCTGTTTCTGTAATGGCAGTACACGAGGCCTGGGATAGCAGGTAAATGTTCCTGTTTACCTGAAACATCTTTAAACACACCTGCTATGGGATCTGTGGCACAGTACATATGTTCAAATGGAACCCTGCTTTAGAGCAACTGCCTATGAAAGCCATGTGCATATTGATGGATGCAGACAATGTGTGTCACAGCCTGTATATCTGCACATATATCTGACAAATATACCTGTTCCAGAAGTGTTTCAGGAGGTCAGTCTGTTAAATGCCTTGCATACAGAGCATTTTGTCATGCATAGTCCTGGGTTTGAATCCTGTGTGCTGCACTTCAATAACATTGTTATGAACACAGCAAGTAATGACTAAGTAATTCAGTTTGAATCCCCATAGGTTACTGCTACTGAATTATCTGCTACCCAGTTTTGCAAGTCAAAGGCCTGCAGGTAGGGATACATTGCACATATTTGGATAGCCTAATTATATGTGGTCTACTACTCTGCTATTGGCACTGTTGCATAACAGATGTACCTTAAGCATGTACTTCAGATTGGACTGTAACGGGTACCCTTACCCTGGCTCTGCTGTAATGACAGGGCTGCCACATCTGCCACAGTCACACATACAGCTTGCTGGCCTCCAAAGTGTTCACACTCCCCCTTATGTATCCTAGGCTGCAGCACCAGCTGCAGCCTGGAGCATACAAAGTGTCATATTAAGGTAGCTGTTACAGACCATCCATACCTCCCAACCCTCTATAATAAGGCATCTAGATACATCCATACATAAGGGGATGTTTCACAGTTTGCCCTTACAAAGATAGTAAGTTGATAGAATAGCAGCTATTGCATTAACATGCATATACTGATGGGTATAAAGGATGACACTTGCATGTCTCTCTCCCCTTTCTGACCTCAACCCACAATGTTTGCCAGTGAACTGCCAGATGACCATACTGTGATGGGACACTGGCCAAACAAATGAGGTAAAACTGTGGACATACTTCATACAGCTCTATAGTGGACATTATTTGTACTTACCCTCTGTGATGCTGTAGTCTCCACACCTCAGTAATGTCCATCTCAAAAACTAAGAAATGGGCCAAGGCCTACAGGAAGGCCTTATATGTTGCACTGTGGTGCCATGTCATTGGCTAATGATAGTGCAATTCAGCTGTTTTCATTGCAATTAGCAATTCTGAGCCACAGATTGGTGCAGCAACAATTATTGGTTAATAAGCATTACCTACAAAAGGGAAGCAGCCATGTATGGGGAAATTTCTGTATATGGTTTTACTCACACAGACAGCTTATGTGCAAAGCATTTGCAGAGGAATACTTCAAAAAAAGGAATACATCAGTCTACCAGGTATGTACTACATTTCCCCATAAAACAGGAAGCAGATGGAAGGATGGGGGTATGGGGAATGGGGATTAAAACAGTAGGTTTGTATTAGATCTATGATATTGACATGTCAGTGATACTTTGCTATCCAACACCTACATGTATGACTCTCAACTGTCCCTGCTTTGAATCACATCTCTGCTCTGTCCCTGTCGCTCCCTCCTACAATGGCCGACTGTTGTATTAAAGATAGAGGATTACACGTAAGACATAGCGACAGTAAGGAAGGGTGTACACTCCTGTAACATCAAATGATGTACTGTAATTCACCTACTTTCAGTCTGTCAATGTCACACATACATAGTACTAACATTGTAAAAGTGTCCATGAATGTCCCTGATGTACTCTGGCTAAGTCCCTGTTTCATAGACATTCAGCCTTGTCTGGTTGAAAGCTATGCCTAACATACCTCTCAACCTCCTACAGTATGAAATCAGGACAAGGCTGTATTTAATGGGGAAGACAAAGGCCCAAACTCAGTGACAGATTATACATATTGGCCATACAAAGTAAGAATGTGAATAGACTAACAAATATTACTGTAGTATAAGTGTTTTCTCAGGGGTCTGACAGGTGACAGATTCTTTTTTAATTTTCTGTTGGCAACCATCAATGACTGCACAATAATTTGTCAGACATCCACAAGTTTGTGCAAAAAGGACCACATCTATGAGCAAACATGGTGACATTCTGCAAACCTGCATATTTAGAGGTATGATGCCTACAGGGAACATATACTATAGAAGGTTTTCATTGCTATCTGTTATTGTGGCACACTCGTATAACTGGACTATCCCCATATAGTTGTTGTAATAGCACACTACTATTTGTCTGACATATTGGTGGGGATTTAACATAGGGGACACACCACAGTACACTGCAGTGATGGGTGTAGAGACATACAGCAGAAGCTATCATGGCACAAAGAGACACTGCACAATATTGCTACTATCTTGGTGATAGTCATACATGTAGTGTGTTGCCAAACTGTGAGGTATGGCGTGTGAGGGAGCAGTGGATAATTCAAGCCATTATGGGTGTGTAGGGTTTGTATATAGTGGACATTCATGTATCTGGTTCTGTAATGTGTTTCCCTTTTGCTGTCTTGCAGGAATGATGTACCGACGAAGAAATATTCCATTTTCATCTGCAGAGAATGATGCTATACTAGATACCCTCAGACTCAACCATCACATCCTGCTTTCAAGGAATCATCACAATCTTGAACAGTGGGCAGCACTGTGGCCAAACTTGTGAGGGCAGTTAATCATACTGGCCAACAGGACAGGACCTATGAGCTGGTCCGATATCGGGCCCCAGATATGGTCAATGCAGCACATCAAGGGGAAGCTACTGTTGCCAGGGATCGTACTGCCACTGGTGGAGGGCATGCAAAAAAACAGCCACCCTCAGCACGGAGGAAATCTTGGCAAACCTAGGATCGACCAACCGCATACATACTCAGAATGTCAGCAATATAGCCAGTGTCACATTAGCTACTGTACATGTGGTTATACACACATATTACCTTGTAACACTGCAACATGTGGTGTTACTGACAATACCTCTCCCTCATTTTTTCATAGGTCCATCAGGTGTAGCTGGAGTCCATAGTCCTATATGTGGTAAGTGTGATACCATTGTTTTTTCAGATTATATACACCCTATGAAAGTTAAGGGTTGCCATTTTGCCTTATTGCACAACTGTTGTGCTTAGCCAAAGTAGAATATCTGTATGTTCTATTTTGGAGCAGTTAACTACAGTACATAGCCTAGGGAATGGCAGGTGTGTATTTGTTCAAACATTAACATGTTTGCACTTATAGTTATGAGAAACTATGCAGCCTGCTATATATGAGGCAATTACTCCAAGATGACCATTCAAACACAATAGGGAGAAGGTACATACCCGGAGCAGTGATACTACAACTGGCATATCATTCTCAAGATAGGTGCACTGGGTGTTATGTGTAGTTCTATCCCATACACTGTCATATTGCATACCTCACAGGTGTATTGTACTGGCAACATTTCCTGGATGTAGGTGATGTGCATGTTATACAGGGCCTGGGTTGTCTGTATATGTTGTTGTGAGTTTGTGTGTTGTGCTTGGGATCAGAGACAAGAAGATGTTGGACATGTAATGCAGTTGTGCATCCTCATCTGTATGAGTCTGTGTGGATTACCATATGTAATAGTGCAGGTGGTAACGTACTGCTTTTGTTTAGCTTCTCACGGTGAACAGGGTCATTGGAGTCTGTCTACCTCATAACCTGATATCAGTGTCTCATCAGACTCTGATAATGATGGCAGCCATAGTGAAGCACAGGTGGGGTTGTCAGTGGTTGAATCTGTCCCAGAGGTTGACATCTCTCTTCTACCCCTATTTTCCCTGCACACAGTCAGTATGCTCAGACATTAGCAGTCTCCAGAAGCCACAGATATTGGACAGTCAGAAGGTGGTGACATAGTGCAGGAAGAAGCGTGGTTGTATCCACGCGAAAGCGCTCATCTTCCCACTTGTTTTGAACAATAAATTTTAAATGTTTGCTATATGATCTACTGGATTATTTAGAATTTTTGAGTCACTTCGTTTTTCATCCATTACATCGTGGAGAGACCATTTTCTTGTTTTGTACTATAGTACAGGACAGTGTAAGAACTATGGCATCAGTGAGTTTAGACAATGGCCATAGCCAGAGAACTGGTGAGGTCTCAGAAAGACAGATTGACAGGAGTGCTCGAAGAAGGACTGCTGCCCATCTACCTCCTGTTGCAAGTGTCACATTGAGATTCACTCGCAAGATGGTTTGGACTGTCATGGAGGCAAAGGCACAATCTGAATGCAACACCAGACGGATGCAGTGAGTGAATCTCAATGTGACACTGTTATGGATGCAGCACAGTCTGACATCCGTGACTGCCTCCACTGCATTGGTGTTGCCCTGGAATGTTTCACTGATGTAATGGCAGACAGTGGGCTGAGACAGTGTCTGTCTTTAAAAGAATGTTGTCTTCTGTGCTGGAACATGTGGTTAGAGTTGGGCGTCAGATGCTTGGACATAGGCCAGCAACACTATTTGCTGGGAGTCCATGTGGCCATGCACACTCATGGTCCCATAGCGGCAGTGCCTCCAGCACTACAGAGTGAAGTGTGCTGTCCATACCACAACATGGCAGGCTATGGGCACATGGTCCTAGGCAGTACTGTGAGGGACACAAGCCCAGCAAACAACAGTCACTGTCAGGTACTAACACCACATCTGACCTTGGGGATGGTGCTGCCCGAGCTACTCCTGGTGAAGACATGTTTCCATGTTTGTAGCCAGAGATGGTGAACTGTCCACGCTACCATGTATGGTCCTCAGCTGTCCACCATACACACATGTAGGACTAGCACTGGGCTTGATTGTGTACATGCACACATTCCAACACCATTGTCACATGCAGGTCACTTACAGACACACACAGCACCTCTCCATGGCCCATGTAACCAGCAGCCCTTCCTGACTCACACACATGATGTCAACTGTTTGTCACAGCCTTGGCCTCTGCTATCTCCTCACCGCATCCTGTGCATGTGATGAAACCTGTGCCGCATCACTGCCATCCATGTCATCTATGCAGTGACCTGCATATATGTGTCTGATGCACAGAATGACTGTATCACTATACATGTGTTTTTGTAGTGCAGTATTGTTATGCCATGGCAGTTGTTGGCCATGACAGGTACTGTATGCTGGCATGTGTCAGGACTACACATCAAATATTGGGTATCTTTGTTGCCTAATGGCACTCTGGAGGTAGTGTTACAGAGGGGCAGGTGTGTCATGGACCTGTGTATGTTTTTTCCCCAGGCGTCTGAGCAGTTTCACTATGGACACATGGCTGCAATACAGAGGCAGAGGATGGCAAGGCAGCACAGCAGAGATATGATGTCAGCAAGGTGTTCCAGTATATGTACATGGCTTCCTAGGTGCATATGTGTAGAACCATGTGTCAGGGGCAATGGGGACAGTTAGCAGCATCATGGTCTCATACCCTGTGAAACACTCTACTATCCTTGATACATGTCACCTGGGTATTCTGCACATACAACTCTAGATGGCATTAGACATCAATTATGCTTATTTAGAGGAGGGCAATTTGGGGCCAGCAGCTAGTCACAGGGCCATAAAATGCATAACCAATGCACAGTGGTAGGCCACATGGGCTAGTTCTGTAAGGGGACATATTTACACACACAAGTGGGATGCTGTGATAATAGAACCCTTACTTATTTAGTATTACAAAGTAAAGCTCGCAGTGCTTATCACATGTGCCACACTGTTTATCTGATATCATTCTGTCAAACAGTGCTCTTAAGGAGGATGACATCAGCAAGCCTTATAAAAAAGGCCAATGTTGAGGCCAGCAGCTTGTCTGTGGGCATAAAATGCATAACTATTGCAATTTTTACATATACAGACAGAGTTGGAGGATATAAAATTAGAACTCCTACCTATCTAGTAGTACGCGCTAAAGCTTGCAGTGTTTATCACATGCGCACAGAGTTTATCTGTTGTTAGATTGTCAGCTAGTGCTCTTAAGTTGGATGACATCTGCAGGCCTTGTAGAGGAGAGAATTTAGGGGCCAGCAGCCAGTCACATGGCCATATAATGCATACCACTGAAGGGAGGCAACTCATATGGGTATGTTCATAGTGCTGTGAGGGGCTATATTGACACAGACACACATACATACACACATACGCATGCATGCATGCACCATACACACACACACACACACACACACACACACACACACACACACACACACACACACACAGTTGGAGAATGTAAGATTAGAACACCTACCTATCTCGTGTTACTCACTACAGCTCACAGTACCTATCACATGTCCCACAGGTTTTGTATGTTGTATATGTTGATGCAAGCACAGTACTTGTGGAGTACGCAAAGTGGCCTTGTGCTAATCAGCATGTGTGGCCTGCAGAGTGCTGCTTGGTACTGTTATTGTATCTAGTGTCCTAGGGGTGGGATACCTGGCAATATCCCTGCTATGTGTGCACACTTACCAGTCTGGCCATATGTGGCTGTTTGCAGTTTGATAGGCAGACATGTGGCCAGGGACAATATGGCCTGTCCAAGGCATGTGTTGCACCCATTGTTGTACATTACACCGCCTGCGTACCTATGTCTGTCTGCAGGGTGACAGTCCGTAGGCACAGGAATCTATGAGTGAGTGAATTATGTACTGTTGCAGCATTGGTCTGGTGCCATCGGGCAGCTGTTTTGATGTGTATGTGCAGACAAGCCCAGCATTCAGGGGTATGTGGAGACATTCGTATATCCCTACCCATATCTATATAAATGTGTATAATAGGGTTGTCTCCTTAAATATACTTGTGTGTGTATGTAATATTAATGTGTTATGCAAAAGTATGTGGGGAGCCTATGTATCATTGTACTTTATACAGCTATATATACATCTTGTTATGATATATATATATATATCATTGTTCAAGAGAAATCTTGACCAATGGATGGGAGATCGCAGATATACCCCAAGGATTACCTCAGTGTCACTGCTCAACAGAGGCACAGCAAAATAATGGGTATAGTTCCCCATACTAAAGGGGTGGCGTAAGCCACAAAACTATGGGCTAGGCTTGTAAATGCCCTCGGGCAGATAGCCTAGTATGAACCTATGAACCTATGAACCTATATATATATATATATATATATATATATATATATATATATATATATATATATATATATATATATATATATATATCCACATACTGAGAGAGACACTAATCAAGCTTGAGGGGGATAGGGAGAGACAGATATGTATATGTACCTGTATGTATGTATGTACAGACATATTTCCACATAGCAGGTCTTTAGGCGGTAGAGGCAACAGACTTAGGCTCAAGTTTGCTAAGTGGAGGAGCATGCCCAGTGTGATTGTCAGTACTTACAAGGTGACTCCAGGAGAGAGCTACCTGTACTCCAGTCCGGGAATATTGTGTGCTGCAAGCCATTGGCTGCTGTTCTTGTTATCACAGTACTGTAGTTGCCTGATATTGTCCAAGGCATTCCCTGGCTGTTTGCTGACCTTAATATGTGACTCAAACTTCAGAACTGTTTTGCCTCATATTTTTGGCCTGTTTCACATAACATTGTGGTTTTCTGGCAAATTAGTGGCAAATCAGTGAAGACTGAAGTAAATAAATAAAGGCAGACATTTGCATTTCAGACTCCATGCATATCAGGAGAGTCATGCTAATGCAGGACCTGTTATTCTAATGACATTCTACATTTGTAGGAGCAAATATTTAAAACCCGTCCCAATTTGTGGGCCTTGGCACCACTTTTATTCACTTTATTTGGTCAGATTTTCTGCTCTAAGAGTTGAGAGACATGATGTGACTGGGGTACATGTTGAGACACCACACACACAGCAATAGCGTACAACCTTTTTTAATTTCCGCTTTCATCACTCGACTTCCTCAGAATGCAACAGAACATAACAAATTACACACTTATATACCAACAATAATGCCATACAAATAGATTGTTAAAAACAATTAATTAAAAACATACCATATACTATCTCAATAACAAACTAATGTTGTTGTCTTTATTAATATGCAATTTTCTGTACTTTAAAAAACATTTAATGTTTATAGCATCATTAAGACCTGGAAATTTGTCAGAATTTAATCTAATCTGCCATATTGTTTCACGTTGTTCCAGGTAATTCTTATAGTCACCCCTTCTCAAATCAGGACGAACTGTTTCTAATACAGAGAATAAAAATTTTTTAAAAAAAGAGGATGAACAAACCTCTGAATGTTTAAAAAGGGCATTATTCTCATCCCTAGTTTTAATACTGTAGAGGTGTTCCCTAATTCTGGTCTTAAGGCATCGGGTAGTCATGCCGACATAAAAAGAATTGATGTTGTATGTGACTTTTTAGTAAGAAGAAAACTTAATTTAACTAACAATGCTATTTCAACCATTAGATTGTTTCTTGAGCTTATTTTAGAGAATAATTTCTTTTTACTAGGAGACACTTATTATAGACAAAGAAAGGGAGTTGCTATGGGGTCCCCAGCAGCACCAGCCTTTGCGAACTTGGTAATGGCTGGATGGGAGTTAGAAACTCTGCCCCTTATCAAACAAAAATTTGATATTAAATTATATTGTCGTTTCATAGATGATTTATTTTTTATTATTGAGGGTGATTTTACCACAATTGATTTTTTGATATCAGAAATCAATTCATCTTCTGATTATTTAAAGTTCACTAAAGGAAGTTTTGGAACACAAATTAATTTTTTGGATGTTTTCTTATATTGGGATACAGCCGAACTAAGGTTTCACAGTAAGATCTTTCGCAAAGAGACTTTCACCAATGGATATTTACACCTTCTCAGCAATCACCCTAAGCATATTGTCAACAACATCCCTCGAGGTCAATTCATTAGGGCCAGTCGGATGACTAGTAAGCTCAGCGACTTACTTAATGAATTTGGCACTATAGTCTCCCTATTTAGTAACAGGGGCTATCATGTTAACGATTTGAACCGTATTAAAGATGAGATTCTGACTAAACGCTCTATGTCTTTTAGACCTTTATTGGATTATCCATTATCGTTTGTCTTGACTGATGACAGGTTAAAGAAAAGTAATGACATAGACAATAACATTTTATGCTCATTAGACATGAGTTCTGATGGGGGACAGATTAAAGATATTATTGTTAACAATTGGAGGATTATTAGTGGTAACAAGGACATTGAACAAGTTTTAGGTAACCGTCCAGCTTTTGTTTTCAGGAAGCATAATAATTTGAAAAAAATTTTGGAGTTTAGAAATCAAGTGTCTAGCAATCTATGTACCAACAAAACAGGCATGCATCGATGTCATTTTTGTAACATGTGCAGATTTATTTCTGAGGGTCCCTATATTAGAGTCGAGACGATTGATAGGACACTTAAGGTTGATGGCTATGCTGATTGTAACTCCACGGGAGTGGTTTACATTGCTTTATGTTCGACGTGTCCGGCTTTTTATGTCGGCATGACTACCCGATGCCTTAAGACCAGAATTAGGGAACACCTCTATAGTATTAAAACTAGGGATGAGAATAATGCCCTTTTTAAACATTCAGAGGTTTGTTCATCCTCTTTTTTTAAAAAAATTTTTATTCTCTGTATTAGAAACAGTTCGTCCTGATTTGAGAAGGGGTGACTATAAGAATTACCTGGAACAACGTGAAACAATATGGCAGATTAGATTAAATTCTGACAAATTTCCAGGTCTTAATGATGCTATAAACATTAAATGTTTTTTAAAGTACAGAAAATTGCATATTAATAAAGACAACAACATTAGTTTGTTATTGAGATAGTATATGGTATGTTTTTAATTAATTGTTTTTAACAATCTATTTGTATGGCATTATTGTTGGTATATAAGTGTGTAATTTGTTATGTTCTGTTGCATTCTGAGGAAGTCGAGTGACGAAAGCGGAAATTAAAAAAGGTTGTACGCTATTGCTGGCTGGTTTTCTTTTTCACTGTGCTTTCGTACGTGGATTTATTATTAGTGGTTTTTTGGTGCTATTTGAATTTCACCACACACACAGGGTGACAGTCTGCATACCTCTCCCTATACATGTTTTTGCAGAATGTGCAGCATTTCGCCCAATATGTCTGCTGCATTCCTCATAGATTTGTGGTTTTCTGGTACTATATTGTAAACAGCGGTCACTGACTTGTACCTACTGATACATTTAACTGATGGCCTTTACATCCTGTAGCTAATCTGACCTGTTGCAGCCTGCTGTTATACAGATTGAGGGGTTATGACAGTCTGTGGGACTACCACCATATGAGTACCTCACATGCAAAAGATGTTGGATAAAGTCAGATTCGAACCATCAGCACCATCATACATGCTACTGTCCTTGGCCAAGTGAGCCACACCAGCCACCAGATAGAGAGGTTTTCTTCCTCACACTATCAACAAGATAGAGGAATTGCCAGGTCTTATGGTATATCACTGCAGACTTACTGGTGCAGCAGTTGTATGGAAACACTGATGTGTTTGGGGTGGTGGACAACTAGCCTATGCTCTGTTGGCATAGTGATCTCCCACTGTTTGGCATCTCCCTGGAATACTGTCATGGAGTTTCCGGCCATGTGGCCTAGTGGCTGTTATGGTGCACATACTATTGAACAGAGTACTTGTTGCCTCATATGGCTGTTAGAGCTGTACAAGTAGCCTACTATAGATCTCTGCAAGTAGCCCAGTAGCACGCTAGATATAGCCCACTATATTCCCTTGCATACATGCGGCAGGTCCATACATATGCTACTATATTGTAGTACCCCTTACTAGTGGTGTACAGGAGAGTGACTTACCATGCTAATGCAGCAGTGACAAACATGTAGTATGGGGCTGACTCTGTCTGATGCATGCAGTCCATAGCCAAGACATGGTGAGGTACAGGTTGTGTGGTCTGGCTGGCATCATTTTTACTAATATGTATGCGAGTTGGAGTAAGGTGTCATTCCCTAGAGCCCTAGGTTGTCAATGCATGTGCTATGCATTGTTTCTTGGCCAAGGACAGGGCATATTGGGCATGCCTATGTCTGCCTCCAGGGAAAGCCTCAGGGGGTTGCTCCTCAGAGTCCCCCTGTGGGTGCAGCTGTGTTGACCTAGGCACTGGTGGGGGGCTGTATATCCCTTCGCTTTGCTGATCATGCTACAACTGTTTCCACAGGATCATATTGTGTAGCATGGTGCCTACTGTGAATATCTTTGCACATGTGGCTGGAGAGTACTCCAAGGCTCCACCAGATATATTGAGGCACCGGAACTGTGGCTACAACAGCCAAACCACACTCTCTATGATGTTCTTGCTTTGTGCGTGTGACTCATTACAGGGTTCTTCTGTGGGTGTGTGTTCATTTCTGATGGGTGTCATCATCCATGGTTCCAATGCATAGCCAGCATCCTCAAGTAAATGGCTATGTGGGATGTACCCCCTAGCAAACAACTGGTACAGCTATGATTCATGTCAGATATGGGAGTCATGATAACTGCCAAGACTGCCAGCACACACATTTATGATAATGCCCTGGGCATTGCACATGATCTGGCATTTGATGGAGTGGTAACCTTTGCGGTTGATGTAGATTCTACCCTCTTCACCGGTTGAAGCCTTGATGTGTACATGAGTGCAATCTATGGCACCCAGTACCTCAGGGTAGTGTGCTACATGGTAGAAGAATCGCATACTGCTGGCCCTCTCCTCAGGGGTGTGGGGAAAATAAATGTGCTCACTGGCATGTGGTAGCATGGCATCCAGGAACTGACAAAGTTCCCTGGAAGCAGATGCCTGTGAGACCTCCATCATGTCTCCAGTTGGTCTTTGGAAACTACCTGTAGCTAGTATCCTAAGGGCTACACATATCTTTGTTTCCACTGAGATGGGTTCCCCCCTGTTGGCTCTTGGTCTGAGTTGAGGATGGCAGAACTCAGTGAGTTGTAGTATGTCCCTGTCTACGCTGTAACGCTCTTACTATCTCCAGCTCATAGAGATCCTGGTAGGTTACCCTAGGCCTGAACACTCTTCTCCTTCTCAGTCTAGGCCTCTGGTCAGCATCAGCAGCAGTTGCATTGACCTGAACATCTAGCACATACATATGTAGCAAACCTGAAGCAGCCCCTAGCTTTCTATATGTTAAAATTCCCAAGTCTGTGCTCCAGTGGTGCAGAGTATGGGGGAAAATCAGATTGTAGGGTATATGCATACTTTCTAGTGCTCTGCTGTAGATGTAGCCTGTGTGATTGTCTATGACATCATTTGTCTGATGAAGTCGTAGCTTTCAGCTGACGAAAACGCATTGATTTGCTCTAAAGCGTTTACCTTGGTGATTATTTCTTGTGGATTTTATTCTGTTGTGGACTACAATAAAGTGCGGTTTTTGAGTGCACTGTTTCCAGCTCTTCTTATTTTTATCTGCGTGATTGTCTACTTATGATGCATTCCACCTGCCAAGTACAACATTAAGGGGTTTAATGGCCCTAGTTTAAGTGAAACAGAGCTCATCAGTAATTAATATATCATTGGCTTTCTCAGCCAATTTTGTTTGGGGGGGTGTTTGACAGCCTTCCTTGCTGAGCACTGTGGTGCACCACCCAAATCCACACCACACAGATAAACACAGTTTAGCAGTGAGCAGACATGCCACCACAGAAGGTCATGCTCAGCACAGAGTGCCACACAAACATAGTCAAACCCACTGAAACATGTGCCACTAAGGTAAACTAAGCTTAGCAGTCATCGGGCACCGCCTCCCCACTGAGCAGAGCTGCATGCTGCACAATCAGGTGCTGCTGAGCTCCAATGAGCTTAAAAGTTTGTGGACACACCCCCTTTTGATGTTAGCTACCTCTTCTGTGGACTACAACATGGTTTTGTGCCTACACGGATGGGATCTGTGGACACAGATACCTATTTGTGCTATGCAGTAACCCCAGCTCAGTTGCATATAGATCCATGCACAGTACCTGGAAACTACACAGTTTCAGGCCCTGCCTCATTAGCAAACACAGAAGTCCTACATTGTGCATACTTTGCACAGGGTCCTATAATGCATTGCTGTTAGATACTAACAAATTCTGATTTTTTACAATATTTTTCTTTTTTTTTTTTCCATAACAGCATGTTTGAGAACTGAGGCACACCGCGTAACCCAGGGTAATAATTATTTGACATTATTTTCCATATGGTTTTGGACATACATTAGTTACTTTTGTGCAGATCTATGTACTGTGTACTATTTCTGCCACTATAATTATAATTTTACAGCCTCTGGTATCATTTTTATATCCTTTACATGGGATTTTTCTGTGTACATTATGGACACCAACATGGGATCTGCATGACTGACTATCTGCTTGCAGGATCACTCTACCTATCTCATTTGAATGCATTTCACCTGTTCATGAGGTGATTTGTGTACCATGCACACTTCTGTGTCTGCACGCCCCGCAGCTCCGTTTACTGGATCGCACATCTGCTTACGTCCATGTAAGCACTGTGCCACTATGCCTACATGGCAAATAAGTCCATGTCGGGTTTATTAAATTCCACCCTGTGTCTGATGTTGTGAGATGGAAGTAAATTTCTTATGTGAATTATGTCATAAGGTGGAGATTTATATTGGAGAGTAAATCTGCAAAGCAGCAACATTAACTATCAACATTTCTCTCCTAGCTGCAGAGCCAGAATTCTGTAATAGAAGAGCTCAAAAATATGTTTTTGTTTGTATTATATGCCCAGTGCAAAACAATAAATGAGATAATATTCTAGCTTATGTATTAATGCATTTTAGCAATAAATAAGTGGCCTCTTGGAGAGGAAGAAGATGAGTAATTTTACAAAAAAGTATCAATTGAGCTAAGACTTTATTAGTTATGGTGCATGTGTGTATTGTAAAAAAATTTGTTGAAAATAAGGCCTGTCTTTTTGCTTACTGAGCCACCAAAAGCAGCACAATTAATGTTTCTCTGTCCGTTTTTCTGCTGTTGTCTCAATGTCCTTTATATTTCACATTTTAATGTGAGAAGTATATCCCAGTGTAAGTTATCCTTCTTACATTTTTTCTTATAAGGTTATCTCAGGAATATTTGCCTGCAAAATACAGAAAATTCATATTTCCACAAGTTAAATACATATAACTTGAATTTCAGTTATATTGAGAATTTTCTTAAATTTGTTTCCTCGTGATATCATTTGTGAGTGAACTTGTTGGAAAACTGGAATTCCTGGATCCAGAGATAGAGGTGTTGACTCTCTCAGTAAGTGGCCTCTGTAACAAAGCATAAAATGCCTAGTGACTCATTCTTTGTATTATAGGCAAGTAAGCCATTAAAATATTTAAGTTTTTTTCTCTAAAACAGAAAGTAGGAAGTGGATTGGCAATGCTGGAAAGTATATTCCATGTATCCTACTAGCCAAAATAGCATTGATTTATGCTGCATATGTGACACAGGTAAGACACAGGGGAGAATTGACAGTGAATTTGAGAAACTGTTCAGTTCTTCAATCACAGATATATTAGTTGGTGACATAAGAAACAATTATATAGGAGGAGAAATGTTTAGAGAATTAGATTTGACACTAGAAGAAGTCATAGATATGTCAAAACTGTGAATTACTGTTTGCCTTTATAATCAATTACTGATGACTTATAAATATGTGAAACTGACATTATGCATGCAAATAAGATGAAAGTGAAGCCTAAAAGCCATATACTAACAAAAATAAAACTGAAAGGAGAAATTACATGTTTCTTACCATGCCATTCAAGATGCATCTCATAAAAAAATATGAGAGAACTATACCTAGTGTAAGCATTGTGGTCTTGAACATGAAAAGAAATAACATGGATAAATCTTGTAAAGAAATATGCATGAATGTTTTAACACTTAGACACATGATCAACAGTATATTATTGCTCTGGAGATAAATTATCAGTCAAATACAGAAAAGATGTTGAGGTGAGTAGAGGTGCGGTTTGTGGACACTGTACAAGCTAGGAATAGAAACATATGGCATAAAACAGAGCTATATGTCAAAAAGACTGGTAACAGTGTAAAAGTGAATGAGTGCCTTGAGAGTTTTCATGAAGTCCCTCCTGAGACATTGGACAAATGGCAGTCCTTTTTGGTGTTTAAACTTAACACTATTGAGAAGTATATTATAATGCCTCAGTCTATATTGTGAATGTTGGGTTTAAATTGCAAGTTAAGTAAACACAAATGCATATTATTACCTTAGTTTGGGCACAAGTGAAAGTCTATGGGTCAAATTGGGATGAGATTTGGGGGAACAAAACTTAAACATATGTGCCGCTGTTTCAAGTTGTAACTGTATTCTCAAATAAAGCTACCAACTAGACTAAGCCAGGATGTACGTATATCCATGGATGTAATTTACAGAATTCAGGCAGTGTAGCTGTCAAAGTGGGAACAAGTATACACTTTGCAGACAAAATGAGCAGAATAGAATGAACACAGAAGTAAAGCATAAAACGTGACCCAATGTTGTCTATTTCCATTTGATTCAACAAGTGGGTTGTTGGAGCCGATCTTAGCAACAAATCTGAAGCGCCTTTCAGTTCCAGCGCTCTGACTCCTCCCCATCCAAAATTCATTGTACTGCACCCTAATACCTCAGAGCGCATTTACTGCTGAAGACTTTGGACATGTTCGGGAAGGCTGTTTTTTTTTGCAGAGCATATGCTTTGGTATTAAGTCATCATTCCTTCTCTACTGAGAGTACTTTTGAATTCTCAAGTTTTCTTACTAAAACTGTTTGTTGTTTAGTGTGTCTTCAGACTATTTCTTATTAGAGATAAGTTAAGTAGCTGTAGGTTTGGTTTATTATTATATGGTGTGTAGTAAAGTGTACATAAGTATTTGAGAGATCTTTCTACAAGTAGTAGATACATTTTCATTAGTTCATAAGGTTCTAGTGTGTTGTTGTTATAGCAATAGTTATATAGTTAAAATTTTCTAGCAGTTAAGTTTATCCATGTGTGGTGATTTTGGCATGTTGGATTCTCAAGGATTTAAGAAGTATGCTTAATGTGTGCACAAGCTGCCTCCTCAGGACCCATCTTTACTTTGTGTTTATTGTTTGGGTCCTGCACACCTAGAGTCAGATTGCCAGTCCTGCACAGCTTTTAGTCATAGAGCCCTTCAGACTATGCATGAAAGAACTGAATGTGAAAGGATTATTCCCTCTACAGACAGGGGCTTCAACAGTGGCACATTCTTTTTCCACTTCTGCTTCTCTAAGAGAGTGGATAAGTTTAAATAGAAGAAGATACCCAAGGATAAGGACTGAGACAAAGATAAAGAGAAAGAAAAGCCAGACAGGATTGAGAAAAATGGATCAGATTTAGCCAGGAAATGTTCTCTGGATCTGATGGTATAAGAAAGACAAGATCCAAAATCAGCTTGGATGTTGGAACTGTCAGCTCATCATCTAGGTTTCTCTTCTCCTCCACCCTAGTTCTCACTGGAACTGGTAAGCCTGAGACTCCATTCTCCTATTCTTCAAGAAAAAACATTTCTAGAACACCTGCCATGCCATCTTCCTCCTGATCATCCTGAAGTCTTACCAAGTAGGATGTCAATAGGATGAAGAAGAAGTTTCTCAAGATTCAGATCCAGCTTGGGGTTCTCTTGGTACTGTCCACCAGGAAAGCATTGTGTATTGGTCCAACATACCCTGCACTATGTTCTCCAGTATCAGTCACTCTGGCTGTGTCCAGCATTGAGGTGCCCACTTCAACAGCAACCCTTTCTCTCTCTCAACTCTGAAGTGATTGGATCAGTGAAAGACTCTGAGCTAAGGTTTGTACCAAGTTTTGAGGGGAGGTATTGACACTGAGATTATCAGAGATGTTGCTACCTCTCAGAGCTTGACAGCTCAGATCCATGGTCAGCTTCAGAGTTAAGGCACATCAGTGACAAGGATTCTCCATTGTCCTTAGACAAGGGTAGGTCTTCAGAGCTGATTGCGTCCTTGGCCTTCTAGGCTTTTCACAAAGTCTTAACTATGCCTAAAGATAAGGTCCCCTCAATCAATTCTGTGCCACCGAAACCCCAAATAGGTCTCTGGCTCTTCTTCCTTATATCATCTTGCCAGATAGAGACAGTCAGAATCACAAACTTCTGAGCTTCCCTGCTTTGTTAGCTCCTAGTCTGATTCTGAGCCTCCTGATCCCCCACCAGAAATGACACAAAAGAGTCAAACATGGAAGTGGAAGCACATAGGCTCATTTCTAGAGTCCTTCTCAGAAGACACTTATTTGGATGAAGGTGAAGGGTTCACCACTCCCCTTCAGAAGACTTCACTTTGGCAAAATCCTTGAATCTAACAAAGAGCACTAACAGAAGAAGGGGAAACATCTTTTGAAAGCTATCAGAACTTAACACTGCCACACTTTATTAACAAAAATGTGTGGCAGAAAGAAGTGTATAACAGCTTTTAAAATATGCTTTACCTTCTTCCAGAGGAGATCTTTGTTTGTGCATGCTGTACCTCTCATCTGTCAACAGTAATGCTGAACATCCCTGATTTGCATCCCCTGACCCTCATAAAGTTTTGGATTTTCTGATAAATCACTGAGGATTGCAGTTAGTCAAAAACTGTTACTGTTCAGAAAATACTTGTTGATGGACAACCTGCAATTCTTTTATTTTTTGTAAGTGAATTACAGCAACATTTTAAAACTTTCTTTTCTGCTCTCTACTATTTTTGGATTTGGCAAAAATTCCTAAGCAAGAGTTGCAAACTGTGCCAGTGCTTGATGGCTGTCGTGAAATATTTTATCATCTTTCAAAGCTGATAAAGCACTTTGCCCTCATATATTTTATTATCTCCCTCCTCTCTCTTTCTGTTTCTGTAACTGGTAGCACATAGAACAGGTAAAGCTGCATGCATTGCAAATAATTAATTATCATGTCTCCTATTGTAAACAACTATATTCTTGACATGGATGCTAAGTTTTAGCTCTTGAGGTTTGCCCTGTTGTTAATTTCTTGGCAACCATTTCTCAGACAGTTATAATCGGAGACCAGATAATAATTCTTGTATCAGTCTCACTTTATTATGGAGAAATCACATTCAATACAAATATTAACAATGCTTGTCACTCTCTCTTTCTTCAGGAAAATACAGTCTCAAAGTACATCTTAAATAGCAAAATTTGAGCCTTATTCAAAATGTTTTCATCTGCAGGGTTCTTGGTAGTGAAATATTGGTTCTTGATTCCTGTTAGACAGGTAGTCTTAACACCATTTTAAGACAATTACTCTGAAAGCCTACCTCAGGCCCATGTGATAGAATACATTTTTGGACATTTCTGAAATCTGAGATCAAAGGGACCAAATTTTAACCTTTTTTGAGACAAGTCAAGATTTTATAACATACTTTCAAAAGAGCTAAGTTCATGGTAGCACTGCATTCATACAGTGCCCTAGCACATAGGCCTGCCTCAGGCCTGCCTCAGGCAGTTGTAGACCTGCTCTTGTACTAGTCTTTATATTACTTACATGGTTTAGCTGTGCCAATTTTTAGTTTATGACACTGTGAAGTAAACTGCTAGTCTACAGTTGTATGTCCACCATTTGCTAGTCATGATATAATTAATTGATTAATTAATTGATTATGATTAATTGGTGGATTTCACTTGTAACATATAATTTACATTTTTCATTTTAAAGTTACTATGTAGCTTGTCCACTCTTTTCTTGCACATATACAGTTTTGATACTTGGTCTGAAATTATTGTTTCATTATTTGATTTACAGTTAAAAGATCAATCTGAACCTGATTTATCCATAGACACTTCAAAAGCCACATTCTTGTTGGTGGTCTGTACTTATTCTTTACAATGTAATTTAGGTACTTAAGTTAGAGGCTGGTTTCTGTACTCTTTATCCATAACATCTCAGCTAGGACAAGACCTATATGCCCGCAGTTCTGATCTTTTCTAAGCCAGTTACTATTTGCCTATGTATTTAATCCATTATCTATGAATTCTCTGGTTCCTTTTGAATTTCTGAAGATTGTTATTGCAAATCCTCAGAACAGTAGGTGCTGAAAGTGTGAATTAGGGTCAATATATACTAAGATCAAGGTTGAGGAATCTCAGAATATTCTCCTTAATCTAAGGTGCAGCAATCTCAGAGTTGATATACATAGGCAACACAAGTCTGTTGAGCACAGCAGCTATGTCAGAAAGTGCAGTGGGGTGAAGCCTTCTCTGAAAATAATGAAATGGCACCAAAGAATGCTTCAAGATTTATTGCATTTCTCTGCAGTCTCATTTTATTTTTCATAGCAGTAAGACTCAAAATCACAAATTTCACACTTTTTATAGGGAGCCCAGCTCGTCTCCACAACTTTTATCAGTGTTGTTATGTATGGCATTCTGTTGCTTGTCCACAGTTTCTGCTCCGTTATAGTTTTTAACAAATTTTGCTGAAACATGTATCCAATGTATTTGTCAGGCATATTGCCATTTGCTCTTCTTCCAGCTCAACTTTCTCCTAATTCTTCTTGTGAAGTCATAATGTATCACGCTGGCAGCCTTCTTCCCTGCCTGTAGCAGTATTTCTCTTTATGTCCCTTTAAATACTGTACTGTACTGTTCCTCCTTCCTTGGTTACTTAATTCTTGCAGTTGCTTAGGCTGTCTAAGTTCTCATCTGTCCTATTTTTAACAGACCACAAAGGACAGCAAAATGAAGTTCGCTTCTGTAAGTCCTTTAAGAGTCAAAAATAATTGCTTGGTTTCAGCAATTATCACACTACAACAGTCCTGTTCCATAAATATAATAATCCTCCCAGAGAAACTATATTCGAAGTACATTAGATCCTTACTTATTTCAGCTGAGTTGGTGAAAAGATTAGTTTGGTATGAGATGCACTAGAAAAGCAGTAATTAAAAATGACAAACTTGTTCAGAAAGTGTTTGTAGTTCTATCCTGTTGTACAAAGTATCTGAGAAAACTCTTTCACCAGTTGTTTTAGAAATCAGAAGAGCATTTTAAATGGTCTCTAGGCCTATCCCTCACAAAACAGTGAACTTATTTTTACCACAGCTTTGGACAATGACCCATTTGTCCATGTCTTTACTGTCACTCTTATTTCTGTTCTGTTCTTTTCTTTATAATACAGAAATACAGTCTTTATTATGGCCAATACTTGTCAAGTGTGTTGTGTTCATAGGCACAGTGTGTATGTGTTTCAGGCTGTGAGATTATAGCAGCTGACATTTGACTTTTTTGTTTTATAGCAGGCTGTGAGAAGCTCTCTGCATTTATTTATTGCATTCCAAATAATCACAGTAAACCCATACAATTAAGTACTTCAAGAAAAAATGCATGAGCAGCAAAGCTAAACTGGTTATTTAGCTAAGTGACCAATTCACTGACACTTACTGTCTCTTGGGCTCACCTTCAAATGGTGATTGACACACTTTGAAATGTTTTATTCCAGAAAGAAGTCATCTTCTAAATCCTCACTGAATTCAGATCTGGCCTAGGAAATTACCTTTCAAGTTAAATAATATGTAATTGTGGGTTCATCCAATCAGTTTTTTTGCAGTGTGAAGTGCTCCAGCAACTCTGTAATAAATGACTTCTAGACTATTTAGATTAAAAAAATATTTGTAAGGCAATATATTATAAAACAAATTCAAGGCATCAGGAAGCCATTTGCTTCCAATTTAAGTATGTACAAAGTCTGACGACACCTTAGGGTGCTTCTGTCCTATCTCTCTTGACTTTATTCTAATACATTGTCCCTTACACCTCCATCATGACTGCAAAACATCTCAGTATTTACTGCACATATCTAGTTACCATACTTAACAAATAAAAAAATATTTTTCATTTTAACTTTTAAAAGAAAGGTTTGTTAGTTATTCATGGCTTTTAACAGCTTATTTATTTGCCTAAAAATAAACAAAGGTGATATAATTAACTGCCACAGAACTGCAAATGTCTGAATATGCTATAAAGTGGCAGTATACTATTTACCGAAGTGCTCAGTTTAGTCAACTAAGCAACAAAAAGTTAGTATAGAAGATACTTTGTATGCAGACAAGTAAATGTAAAAGTCCTTGCATATTTCAAAATCTCATGCAAACATAAAATTGCAGTGTGCTCTCTTGAGAGATAATCCATATGCTCTGATGTACCTTTATAAAATGTGTATAAAATAACTAACTACACAGTTTCTAATAACCTCAAGCTCTGCTTGTGTTTCCAAAGAACTTGCACTGCATGCCAAAGTCTCCCTCAATGCAGTTGCTATGATGTGACACCTCCTAAAAGAAATGTGCCCAGCTTCTACTTTTCCATTTGGCAGTAGAAAGCTTTATAGAATGCAAGAGACCTGAGAATGGTCTGTCTGCTGCTGATATTAGAGAAGTAATGAGGCATAAAATATTTACATCATATGTGTCTCATTTAATACTTGGTACAGAATAAGCCTAATGTTTTATTCCCTTTGGGGTGACTGAGTAAGATTAATATTATTGTTATTAAATTTTATTTTGTGCCATTTTCTGTAATGCAGGTACATATATGGAAAATTGCTTTTCCATGTATATGCCCCTTGGTCACATCCAAAGAGCAGGAACCTATCAACAACTTTCTTAGTTGGAATCCAAACTAATACCAGTTGAGTGATTGATCGATATTATTTGTATATGAACTTTGTTACCCATTTAATATCCTTGCCTTCGAATTTCTTCTTTTTTATTAAAGAACACCATAGAATTAGAGAGGTATAGTATTTGTAACACATTGCATTGCAGTATTACAACAATAAATTCAAACTCAGTGAGTTTAGTACAATTCCTGTAAGACAGTGTTATGAACAAACTCTTGCAAATCTAAAATCAGATAAAATTTTAAAATGCACCCCAGTTAGTATACAGTAGCTTCATTGAATGTGTTGTCTATTCCAGCAGTCAGAAGTGCAACTTACATCAACAAAACATGCCATAAAGTAAGTCATCCATACAAAACAACTGGGTGCAAAATGGAATGACAATAAAACAGTATATTCATGTTATATTGTATACAGATGTATTGTGAAACAAATTAAGTTACTATTTTGAAAACTTGATAGTTTTTATTTCTGCATTCATTAATGATACTTCTCATTGATTTGTATGCTACTTGAAAATGACTTTGTAACAATTGTTTTGTATCTTTTGTGCAAACATCTACAGCTGGAAGCATTTTTTTTATAATGTACTTGTTGAGAGGGTTAGCTGCACTTGACCTATGACCTACTTTCTTTTGAGAAGCAAGATGCTAATAATACTAATAGGGAAAGGGAAAATTGACCATAACAGCAAGAATATTACTCTAGTTTGCTATTAGAGGCTGCTATGGCTTTGTGCAGTGGAAACATTATAGCCTATAGTCCAGTATGGAGGAGCAAGAGACTGCATATAATGTTGAGTGACAGAGCAGGATCGATGGCTTTGTTAGTGAGACAACAGAAATCAGACAAATGTTTCCTTCATTTATTCATTCCTTTATTCATCCATTACCTTCTTAATCCAAATTTGCTGTTTTAGGAGAGACAGCAAATCCTAATACTCAGCAGATATAAGGCTGAGAAATACTTGCTTTATGGTACCACACATGTCATAGATGCCTATGGGTAGCTTAGATGACTTCCAGTTCACATAAAGCACATTTTGGGATGGGGAACTGAATCTGGAGCTACTAAAACATCCACAGAGACATGGGGGGAATGTGCTTACTTGTTATAAAAGGCATACCAAATCAGGACCGAACTACAGAACCAAATGTTGTGAGGCAACAACACTAAGCATAGCACCACCATTCACAGTTATTACTTTCTCTTTGTATTTGTCACAATTATTGCTTATTATTTTTTTACCTGTGCTATGCCTACAAAAGGTCATTTGTGATCAAAGTACAACCTGATAAACAAGTGAAATACAGCCCCCCCCTTGAAGTAGTCTGTAGGGAGAAAAATACTTTCTGCAGTTTATTAAAGCAGTTCATGTTTTCCAGGTCTTTTATCTCGAAGCTCTGGAGTAGAGTATTGTATGTTTTTCATGTTGCAGAATACACGGTTATAGTTTATAACGGGCCTGATCCTTGATGCATACAGGGGCATAGTGAGACTTCCTGTGGCATACCAGTTATGTCTTTGCCACAGGTTAAGCCTGTCTGACTGTGACTGCATCACACTAAAGACAGTTTAATATAATAATAACTATAATGATTCCTGTGTCCTTTCATTTTCTAATGTTTCTTTACATTAAGTGTGTGATAAAACAACATATTATCATATTTGTATTTTTAATCTTTTTCTTTTAAATATGTAATAAAAATTGGTATGATTTCCTTAAGATTACAGCATAGAGTATTTTGGGTGTACCACCAATTCAATAAGATTGTTCATTCTCAGTCTCCATACAGGTTTTGTACCAAGTGAATGGAGAAGAGCTACATTCATTCCCCTGCATAAGGAAGGACCTTCCACAGATCCGGCCAATTACAGCCCCATACGTCTGACCAGCCATGGAGAGACTTATCATGTAACTAATCAATCAGGACATCAGGAATCTCTAAACACTGGACCTGTCTCAGTTTGGATTCATCAAGGGCAGGTCATGCTTACTCAGCCTGGTGGGCTTTTATGAAAAAGACACCAAAACAATGGTTTAAGGCAAAATGATACACACAGCATACCACAGCATGGCTAAAGTGTTTGACATACTTTCCCACTCAGGCATAGTAGAATACTTAACTAAACTGGAAATAAATCCCTGTGTCATCCTCAGCATTGCTACCTATGTCACAGATAGGATGCAGGTAATCAAAGTAGGGGAAATACAGGAAGCTACTTGCACAAAGAAATTGGACACCAGTGCTGTCCCTCAATGTACTGTGCTGGAACCTCTCTTCTTTGTCATCTACTTTGTAATGTAAAAGCCAGTACCAAAGGGCTCTGGCCGACCAAGTTTTCAGATGATACAAGCTAGGAAAAGTCATTAAATCCCCAAATGACTTAGCCATCCTCCTGGAAGTTCTGTTCCAAATAAATAACTGGTGCTAAAATCATGGACTGAAACTAAAAGGGAAGTCAGGAAACTAATTGGGAAGCCATATACCCCAGGGAATTACCACATTGACAATGCACTCCTAAGAGGTGACCCCACTGTTTAGGATTTGGAAACATACGTGGACAGTGACCTAACATTTGACCATCACATGTCCATTACTGTAATCACGTCCTTCAATATTACACAGATTATAAACAAAGGTATTATGTATAGATCTAGGGATGCCATTGTCCCCCCTCTACTCATTCCTCATTAGGCCAATTGTTGAGTATAATGTTCCCACACTGGCATGTATCAATCCAGACACATGTAACAACTGGAGTGCCTTCAGAGATAGCCTGCTAAAAGCATACAAGGCCTAAACAACATGTCCTACAAAGACCCAGTCAAAGGCCTGTCACTATCCTACAGACTGTTAAGAGATGACCACTGTCTGGCATACAAGACATCCTCTGACCCAATACTGATGGATTTACTGCACATCCTCAAGTCAAATGGCATAAGAAATACTCAGTCTAGGAATCTACACCTCTTCTGCAATATCAATAGATATCTTGCTGCTCTGGAGCAGACTTCCCATCCACAAAAATTTCATCTCTGTCCATATTCAAGAGCAACTTGAATCTGTAGATGCGAAACTGAAAAATTACCCCAACACTGTCCTCTGTATTACTAATGGACAAAGGCAACTCCTAAGTGCTTTACTCCATTCATGGGTTCCCTCAAATTATCTATGGTATAATCCCAGCTATTCTCATTAGGGATATATAATTATCAACCATGAGATGGTTAAGACATGTCTCTAACCAAATGGGATAGATTAATTCAAGAACAAAAAGGGAAACTGGCTGGACTTAAAATAGCCCTGAATGGCACTAGCGTAGTATTTACTTAGCTATGAACCTATAACCTGTTTGCTGTATGTTCAAGACATGGATGCTAAAACCTTCACCTCAAAAGAGAAGACCCAATCATAATTCTTTGTAGTTCATGGAACTTTATCTGTTCCATATACTACTAGTTACAGGAAAAAAAAAACGCTAGTGTTTCGCTAGCTTTTAAAGCCATAAAGGTCTCTGAAATCCCTGTGAGAAAGACAGTTTAAGATAGTCTGTTATGCTAGAAATAGTCAGGGACGTATTACCAGCACAATCAGCAGATAGAAACTGCATATTGTGAAGCCCAGTTTAAGCAAGCAGTGCTTAACATTTGTTAAGGTTGCACGTTATAGAAGTGATTAACTAATTTTTTTTCCAGATATTGGAGAGCACTCATAGTGTACCTTGTGTTACACTACATTAACTGGTACTAAGAATAAAACTGTTAGATATGAACTAAGTAATGATGTTGATGAAACTGACTTGAAGTTTTTTAGCATCTTAATAAATTGCCTTGTGAACAGTCATAGATTCATAGGTTCATAGGTTGGTACTAGGCTATTGGCCCTAGGGCCTATACAAGTCTAGCCATAACAATTCCCTGACTATTTATTCCCACAGTTTTTACTTCCCTGGACCCATGTCTAGCTGATGTGATCCCCGGGGTGAATTTCCTGTCTCCCATCCAATCATCAAGGTTCCTTTTGAAGAGGGCCAAAGAGGCACTCTGCTTGACATGTATCGGCAGTCTATTCCAGAGTCTGGGGAGTCTCTGGGTCAGGAACCTATCCCTCCAGCATGCTTTGTTCATTGTGATGACAAGGTTTAGATCCCTGGAGCATGTGTCTCTGAGGGACAGTATTTTGCTTAACACAATTTACTACGTGAAAATCTGTCACCAGAATAATCAACCAAAAATTATACCTACACTGGGGAACCTTGCAAGCTTGGTTAGGTATCCTCTTTGCTGATGTAATTGAAGACACCCTTGTGGTTTGTTCTGGTTTGGATGCAACTTTAGTTTTATTTTCTGATATTACTTTAGAAGTTAATAAGACATTTCAGAAATTTAACATTAATGTCTTACTGTTGTAGTACTAGTTTTGATAGTTGAATAATATCTTTTTTCCTTTTGTATAGTTTACTGTCCATTGTTTAGACTATCAGCATATTTATGCCCTGACTGTATATATATTTTTAGATGTAACACTTAAAACTGTTATCAGCATTATTTTAATTTTCCTGTGGGATAATATGAGAGTCCTTTAATACTATAACCAGTCTGTAATGGTGAGATGTGTGCTTATCTCAGTGTAGCTACTTTTAATATTGACAAGAAAGAAGGAGACATTTCCCTATTTGTGAATACAGGTTCTTAGGTTAATTGTAACAGTGTAATGATTTGTGTTTAGCAAGTGTTTAGTAAGGGACAACATTTTTTCATTCATTATATGAATGAGATACATTTCAACACCCTTGCCCAGAATTGAAGTTAGGCTAATCAATCAGTCTGTAGTTCTTTACCTCATCCCTACTCCCCCTTTTGGTTTATAGGTGTTATACGAGATAAGTTCCATGCTGGAGGGACTTGACTGTGGTGTAGAAGCCTGTTTTTCAATATTGATGCAATAATACTTTTAAGTTGTACCAGCATTTAGCTGCTGTAATCCAGGCTAGCTGATGAATTTGTTTTTATTCTGTTTATTCCAACTTTATTTGGCTTACTTGTTATGTATGGACAATAATTTCCCATTGATATATGTGGTTCAAATCTTATATCAGGGGAAATGTTAAACACAGAAATTAAATAAATTGTTAAATTTATTAGAAATTGTTAATTTCTAAAGCCCTCACATAGTAATTTAACTGTTATTAATAAATTTATATTAGTTCTTTTTATTACTAGTGTACATAGCCAGTTTTCTTACATATCTGGCCTTTACCTGAAGAATGCTTTTTTTTCAAGGATTTGCTTATCTTGTTCAAGTTTTTTTTTCATATTATTGGGAAATCTTTCTGTAGACTCTAAAAGTCCTTTTATTTGTCTTGTGCATTTTCATTATTTGACAATTCTACCAGAATGGGAATATTCCATTGTTGTTTTTATTTTATACTAGAGCTATATCTTACATCATGCTATAAGAAGTTTTCTAGCATGATGTATCCAAAGTCACTTTTTGTGTCTAATGACTGTATAGACCAGTCAACATTGTTTATAAAGTTTTAACATTTAATATAGTCATTCCTAACACAATTAAATTGTTTTTATTATCTCCAGGTACTGTTGTATATTAATTTTTATTATTGAATGAAACTGTGATCTGAACAGCCCGGTGGCTAAATTACCTTCAAGCTGTGGATAATTCACGTTGACAATCTCAGCATATGCTCTTATAGGTTCATAGGTTCATAGGTAGGTACTAGGCTATTGGCCCAAGGGCCTACCTAAGCCTAGCCATGAAGGTACCATAGCTTACGCCACCCAAGAAAGTTATTTTCCTGTGCCACTGTCCTGCAGAGACACAGAAGTGATCCCCAGGGTGTATTTCCTATTTCCCATCCACTCCTCAAGATTTTTCTTACATGAGTATTTACATTTTTATCTCAAGTAATACCTGTGTCAAGAGTTTAGCCTACAGCTATAGTGCATATAAATTTGCAAGTTTCAAATTAATGCTGCAGTGTGTTGTGAGCTGCTGTTTTCCTCCCAAATCATGTGGAAGTTGCTTCATTAGTCAACTAATATATCTTTGTTCTGTTGCAGATTTTCCAGCAAGGTAAAATCATTAAAGTCATTATACAGAGTAAGTGAATGTGTAGGGCATATAGAGCTCTGCTAGTAGCATCCTGTGTGGGATCAAGTTATCCTCCAAGCCCAAAGAATGTGTTAGAGTCAACCAGATAGCTACCCATAAAAAGTATGTGTAAAGAAATAACCCATACATAATGACCAGTCAGAGTGGGTGCAGCAGTTGTTTACAAATTTGTTGACAACACTAGCACAATCAGTGTTTCATTAGACTATCAGTTCATACATTCTACTAGCAAGATAGCAGTTGGGATTCTGCAGTGAAACATATGAGCAAACGGACTGGAAATGTGGTTAGGTAGGCATGACTTATTTAAGGTAGATTCTTTATTGAGTAATAAGCAACTATGTCCATGTCATGTGGCTGTGCTGTTTATATTTGCAGCAAGGATTCACAGGAACATTATACTGTAAATCATGACATTTCTGATTGTGTGACAAGAAATCTAGGGTGTGTGTTTTGTTAATTTATTTTTTTTCTTGATCATTCAGAAAGGATTGAAGTCAAGTGCAAGTGCTAGGACTAAATGTATGCGAAGATGCAGCATAACTGTCTGAATTTAGCATGATTAATGCAGAGATGCAACCATGCTTAGACTACTTGTGGAAAACGTTATTCCATCTTTAAAGGTAAGTTCATCGTCTACCTGCATGCTGAAGTAAATTAAGTGAATGGGATATAAAATGACTACCTTATCTACCTTTATTACCTCTTTTAAAGTATTATTAAGCAATTCCAAGTTATGCGACTACCACTTCTAGACAAGGTATTCGGATTCATTGTTAATAGTTAATCACTAAATTTGTATAGAAACCCAAACGTCCCTTATTGGATTAGTCCTCTGATTCTGAAGTCAAATCTCTTATGAATGTTTTTTGCTTCATTTAGCTATCTTGCATAGGTTTCCATTAGTCATATTGTTTAGAGAGTCATCATGCTTCCAGTAAACTAATTTTCTTACTTTGACTTGTGTGATGCCTAGTTACATTAGGTAAAGAATGTGTCTTCCTGGTTATTACAATGAAGGCTATTTTTCTTTACTAGTATATCCAAAATATAATAAAATAAATACATAACTACATAAAAATAATAATTTGATGATACGAGCACAAAGAGTTTATTATTTTTTGTACTAGCTGTGCTACTTCTTTTAGAAAAGTAATGGCTGTACACTTAGTGACCACAGTTGAAAATGAGACATGGTTGAGTGAGACATCTCCACCAATTGATGTGGAAGTATAAGATGGATCTCAGCATGCAACAAATGGTGAGGCTAGACTATCCTTTTAAATTACAAAGGACGTATAATTGGTACTGTGTCATAATACCATACAGGCAATTTTTTTTTTCTGTAAGAACTGTATGTGGTGTGGCAGCACCATAATTATTGTCGGGTTCTGTAGAAGTCCTTCACTTTTTGGAGATATAGGTACTCATAAATTTATGAAAACAAAGTAAAAGCCATAATTGTGGAATGGGATTTAGATGATAACAATAATATAACATAACTGATGATAAATCAGCATGGACTCCATCATCATGTAGATTTTCCCATAAGATGAGCAAATATCTCGTTACTTTGTTTATGAGCCCTGAGGTAGACCTATAAGATCTCCAAGCAATACAAGTCTTTTGGGTAATTCAAATCATTGGGATATCTCCCAGAAAATGTATTTAGGTACAATACAGAGGAAGAAATGTGACACAAGAGTATGAAATATTATGTAAAATATTATTATTTTTGAGTCTAAGTTAGAGTCATGGGATTGGTTGCAGAACTCTGTCGTGTGTGCTCATGTTCTGCTACACATGATGCCTACCATGTCATTAAATTAAATGAAAATACTCCTACCATAACTCCAGCACAGTAGATGCACTAAAATTTAAACTCCTTTTTCCATTTTCCTACAAAATATACAGATGCACAAATGCAGTCACAGGGATCTGCAACTGTACATCTACACAGCACTACTGAAAAATGACATAGCATTCATTTAAAAATATGAAGAGAAAAAGTCTTACTTCAGTTCTTCACATTAAAGGGAAAATCACACACAGTGCAGGTGTAACATTGGCCATGCTCATTCTCAATTATTTATTACAAGCAGTAGTGCTATTTGCTACCTCCACATAGTAATACTGCAATGTATTCTGCAATGTATCAATAAAAGAAATGCAACACTTTTGTTTCATTGTGCTATTCCTTGGCTATTATTTCTGCGCTAGAAAGACATTGTATAAATATGCTTCCTGATGGATCAATTCTGACTTCACAAAGCAAAAACAAGTCAGGATATCAGATGTCTGCCCACCTCAGGAATCAACCCTTGTTTTTATCTTTTTTTTATTTTCCTTCTTTTTTTTTAATCCAAGGTCTTCATTCCTGTATTCACAGGAATAAAATTAGGTTAGTGCTAATGTTTTCCCCTGTTTCAGTTGCATTTGTAAGTCAGGAGATAAAAGGATCTTTATGCTTTATTTTACATATTGGATTCTATATGAAAAGGCAGTAAGTTCTCCTTGATTTTACAGAATTGTGTTTATAGGCAAATCATAGATGACTACAGTACTGGCAAACAATCAACTTTGAGATTTAATATCCCTTAGATTTATCACAGACATGTTTTAGGTGTGTACTGTTGGCAAAGTGTCTCTAACTGCATGGTGTGTAGGGGGTTCCTGTGAGAGATGGGCATTAATGCCATTGCTGTGTGTTTTTATGAGGATGGTTATGGGAGGGGGCGGAGCTACTACACATGGATGTCTGTAACTTCCTATGAATCTTAGTGTGTGAAGTGGATATAGCTGCTGGGTATGGGGGCCTGGGGATGAAATAACTGACCATTTTCTTTGCTTAACTTAAACCATAATTCTGGTTTGCAGAACTACTGTGCAATCTTTTTAAGTAAGAAGGAAAATACTTTGATGTATCATGTGTGTGTGTGTGTGTGTGTGTGTGTGTGTGTGTGTGTGTGTGTGTGTGTGTGTGTGTGTAAAGCAAACCATAAATACTTTTATTATGTTTCAAATAATCTGTGCTGTGTTATGCATTTTGAGGTTATATGTCATTGCAGTTTGTCCTTGTTTCTGACTAATTGGTTGCAGGGGCTGTAGAAGAATTTGCTTTTGTATAAGGTTATCCACTAGTTGGTGATTCACTTTCATTCAATATTAAGGATATGCACCACAGTAATATTTATATTAAAAACTTGGACTGTAAGGAATTTATGTAGTATTTCAGGGTATTAAATGAAAGGGTGACTTATGCTGGAAACCCCTGCACTAATTGTGGGTGTTTAATTGCCACCACTTTATAACTGTTTGCTGTTTGTTTATTAATAAAAAATATGCCAGCATATCACATTTATTTTAATATTTTAGGCAGTGTCTACTAGGAAGCATAGCAGAATAACATTTCATTGGCCCAGTCACCACAACAATTTATATTGGCTCTGGACAGAAATTAGATGGTCAGTGAGAAACTGTTACTTATTGTAATTCAAAATTATGAGTTTGTGGCACTTCATAGCATCAGGTGAAACTTATGTATTGCTGAGAAATGTTTACTGCTACTTGGTGAGTAACTGGTTCCACTTTATAGATATTTATACTTGTTTAGCAATAAATATATTTATGCATATTCAAACACCAAACAAATCGCAGTCACTAGAACGAGGTTGTCAGATATCAAAAATAAATATAATGTCCACAAAAACATCCAACAAACTACTCATTGGCTCCAAAGATTGTAGATTAGAAACAGGTAAATTTATTCGGTGAGCGCTTTCATGGTGTAGATACACCACTTTATCAGACCTAAAATTAACGGATCTATACAGTCTCCATATACTAATGGTAATTAAGAACCAACCAATCACAAATGATAAAAAATAATTAAAAGTTTCTTCTTAAAGAAACAACACATCATTGTTATAAAATGAACTACATATTTGTCTAGAATAGCTAGAGCTGTACCATAAAAAATAATAAATAATAAAACAATAAACCTGTGGAATGTATGTGTGTATGTACATACACATACACACATACATATAAAAATTGTAACAAAATGTTCATTCGAATAATTCTGATAACTCTCCCTGTATGAATAACCTATAACATTTGAGGTGAATTTTTCATATGATGAAATGAATTTCCTTGATTCATGTATATATTGGGATAACACAGGGAATATATCCACCAGGATGTATAGGAAGGATTTCCATAGGAACCACCTTTTGCACAGAAGCCATATGCACCCCAAGCACATCTTTACTACAGATGAAAGTATATGCAGTTCTGGAAAACCTGTGCACTGATTTTTGGTGTCTAAGTAACATTTCTCTGTAGGTATTTCACTGTATTTGTCCATTAAATATGCAAGTCGCAATTATGAACTTAGCTGAAAAATGAAATGATAACTATAAAAACTGCTTTGGGGCAAACTGAAGATCCTTTCTGCACAAATAAAAGTCACAGTAATAATGGAGGTCTATTTACAATGGTTGGAGATTTCGTAATAATTTGTATAATTACAGTAATAACATTTTTTATATATTATCTAATCATTTATTCAGTGTAAAACCAATGTTATATCGGGCCAACATATAAATTTCACCTTTGTGAGGAGGAGTATACGTTGAAGAATTTATTTCAGCTTTTTAGTAACTTTTATAATTCTTGAGATATGTACATTTGTTTACAGATACGTTGGAAAACAACATTTTAGCGCAGGCAAAGACTGTCTTGGCAAGTAATCTGCAGGTGTCAGATGTACAATTCCATTTAGGCTAGGTGTTAAAGAGTTAAAAACAAAAATCAAGATGAAACCTGGAGTATATTTTATAAGAAAACTTAATTTGTTAGGATGCACCATGCAGATCTAGCAAAGCTGTAATTAAGAAACATTGTACACTATAGCTGAACAGATGTTTATGATTAAATTCTCTAGAAAGAAAAAGCTGTGGCATAATTATAAAGTCACCCACACAGATAATAATTACCAAAGTTATTTAATATCTGCAAAGGAATTTATGAAAAGTAGGGAGGAAGAAAGTAAAATTTGAGTTAAATTTGGCAAAATACTTTCTTTACAATAGGATGACTTTCTAAAAACATCCCGGAAGCTATAATAATGGTGGTAACTGAAGTAGTATGTTATTAAAGTAGAGGGATATATATATGTTTCTGATGGCTCCCTATCAGATGACCAAAACGCCGTTTCCACAAATACGAAATGATCGACACGTATTGTCCGAATTATGTAAATGCCGAATGCCCAAAACAGTGAAATCCAAAATGTCGAAGTGTTTTGGTTGGCCAGTCTGTGGCATAGCTCCGTCAGATAAGTGGGCAATAGGTGTGGACCTTAGGGTAGGGTGCGGGTTAAGGTAAGTGTATAGATAAGTAATGTATGTAAGATTTAGTGCAGTGTTAGAAGTAGGGTTTTGTTAAATGTATTTATGTGTATTATTTATTTTGTTAGGGTATAGCTCCGTAGGGGAAGTGTGCGGTAGTTACGGATCTTAGATTTAGGGAGGGTTTAAGGATAGTGCATAGATAGTTGTGTATGTGGGGTTTAGTGTAGTGTTAGAAGTTGGGTTTTGGTGCTTTACTTTAGGGTTAGGAGTAGGATTTAGTTAGAGTTTGTATGTGGTTTATTTATTTTGTTTGGGTAGGTAGTACGTAGCGGGTGGTGGGGTTGGCCGACTATGACCATTCGATGTTTCAAATTTCGAGGTTTAGTGCATTCAGTGTATTCACGGTTCGATTAATACGTGTCGCTCTTTTGGTATTCGCTGTAATAGATTTTCACAGAACTGATATAGACCCGTTTCTGAATGCTATCTAAAATAGAGGGATATATACATTTCTGACTGCCACCTAACACAGATGGATATATATGTTTCTGACTGCCAGCAAGTAGCAGACATTCTGGCAAGTAACTTCTCAGCAAATACTGCTGCTGCTGTTGCCAGACACTGGCCTTAGCGTACTATTTTGTAACAAGTAGAAGAAATACCAATTGTTAAGACATTGTGGATAGAGGATTCTTTGAATAGAACTAGATGAGATACCTCAGGTGGTACAGACAATTAATATGGTTATTTTTTTTTAATTAAGGATTTTATTATCCTACTCTTGGCTAAAATGATATAGCCTGTATTTGGAAGAAGGGAACAATTGTCCTTGTACATAAGGGGACACTCCTAGCCCAGACAACTATACAGCTGTAAGTCTGACACGTATCCTGGAAAAATGATTTGAGAGGTTGATTTTAGCTAGTATCCAGTTAAATATGTATTGCATAAATGATATCTTCCAACATGGATAAGAGATTTTAGACCATGCACTGCTAATCAGGTAAATTTCTACATTAATATAATTATTTCTGTATATTGTGGTATTTTGGTAGATATAATGTTTTACAATGTAGTTAAGGCCTTTGATACTGTATCACATGGAGTTATTAATACCATAAAAAGGTTAGGAGCTATTCACTATATTATCTGATGGTTAGTGGAATAGTTTTCATGCATGAAGTCTTGCGCCCAGATTAGGGGTGTATCTTCATATTACTTGGAAATTGTCAGAGGTGTGCCCTGTTATTCTCTCAGAGAATATTGTTATGGCCACCATGACTGAAAGTGACCATGTATACGTCAGGAAGTTTGCAGATGTCAAACTAACGAGTATGCTGACATCTTTCGGGAACTATAACCACATGCAGGAATGTATGGGCAAGTAAACGATAATTCTTGTGCTACACATGCAAAGTTATGGATCTAAGGCACTTCAGCCATAGATATCATTGTACATCAAACTCTGACATTATTGAGATTTTTAAAGAATTAAAGTCTGACTTATGTCAGGCAGCAGATCTGTGATTTCATGTGCCTTCCTCTACTCCATGAAATCTGAAACCAAGTACTTGCTGTTTCAGTTTAAACATACATACAGCTGGTTTCAGTCTCTTCTGAACGAGCCAGTCGCTAAGATTGTAACATTGTGGGTAATAAACTTACTTTATGTGTGGATTAGACCATAGCATGGAAAAGAATGTTCTTTGTGGCTCTAAGATGCTGAAATGAAAGCTTGCTCCCCTGGGATCCCAATATTAAAAATATAATTTCATAAGTTAATAACCAAATATTTGTCCTAACAGGTGAGTAGATATCTTAACTTGCACTGGTGGAAAAGAGGGATAAAATACTGACTACAGGCTAGATGATCTAAATTTGTTTAGCTACTCAGGTGGTAGTTGGTGTAGGCAAGGAAAATGTGCAAACTCATCTTAGGGGGAGTGAGTTAGCATGCACAAATGCACTTGCATGTTGTGTGATTTTCCTTGTGTGGACCAGTGAAACTGCATGCATGCTGCTGCCTGTTCATGGGGAGGGACAGCCTGCTGATAATAAGGGTACACATCTGAAGTTCTTTACATGTTCCAACTATGAGTTGCTGCTTAGGTACTGAACTACCCTGATAGCTGGCTTAATAATTATTTACCTTAATATTGACCCCTTCTAGATATCTTTTAACCCCAGTGGTGGGTGAAAGAATGGGATGATTTGCTGAGAGGAGGCTAGTGATCAACATACAGCGAGGGCAAAGTGGTGCAAACGAATATCTAAAATCTTTAGATTAGTGGGTGTAGCTGCAGCTACTGAATGTTAAATGCTTAGTTTATTTTCTCCATTTCTGAGTGCATCTCAGTTATGTGCATGTGTATTGTCCAGTGCTCCACTCAGTGTTTTGTGCACTGCATTCCTATGTTATTAACTCCATTGATATGTATGGCATCAAACATTCTGCTTATGTAAATAAATTTGTTGTTAATTAAACAGTATTTACTGTTGTGCATTTCAGCAGTTTGTTTGGACCTTAGCTTAGGGTACTCTGGACCCATTCAGGAATAGTTGTGTTATGGATCAGTAACCTTCATGTGGACTGTCAACTATTGAGTGTCACACACCCAGCCAGTAGCTAACTAAACTTTTATACTTTTTTCCCATAGCTTGTTGATTTATTCAGGTCAATTTGTTGTGCCATATAACTTCAGTCTTATTGTAAATATGATTTATTGCATGCTTCATAATTTCATAATTTACAGTTTTAGGATTATGAACTATTGAAACTCTATTATTTTTGTTGTTTTTAAAGCTATCAGAATAAACTGGTATGTAGTTTTTGGAGAAGAAGGCTGGGACCTCATCAGACTTTTGGCATACCAGAAGAAAGCTTGTGTGGCATAGCGGTGGTACAGTATAATGTAAAAGTATGCATGAATATGCAAATCATGACACACTGTACATGAGAACACCAAGCTGTACAATGGTGTGATAACTAGAACAATTCAAAAATGATACCAGAAAATGACACTAGAGCAAAGCAAGAATTAAGCTTTATAGCAAGGGAATGGTCACTTGCCAACTAGTGAGAAACACTTAAAACTGGATTACAGCATGTAGTATGAGATGACACTTGCTGGACCAAGTTAATAGTGAGCACTGTGTGGTAGTAACTTACAACACAGTGTAAACACCTGCTGCCTATTATCAAGTCACCTGGGTACATACTGGTTCCATGAAAGGGGACAGAAGGTAAATGTAGAACATTTGGTGAACATAACAAGCAAAGATATGTACAGAAGGGAAGTATAAAGGGATTCAGTGTTGCACATCCGAGTGAGATCACAGAACTGGAAGGGCACCCTCCTCAGCCTAAACAAGCAAAAAAGACAACTCTTAAAATCTTCGTAGAGCAACTATGAGAAAAATTTAGCAACCACTTCCAAGGATAACCATAAGGCTTTCTTCAACTACTTCCACAGCCTAAAAAGTAGGACTCAGATGTGTGCTGAAATAATTGTGGATGGCATCACACACACTGACCTGTGGAAATTGCAAACTTGCAGGTAGACAGGTTTGGCAAAACTTTCCCCCCTATCCTTTCATGCATACCACAAACCATGTCCTTACTGTCTCCTCCTCCCTGCAATTCCAAAGAGCAAGTCATCAATGCTCTCTTCAAGGCTAGGAACACAGCCTCTATGGGACCAGATGCCATTCCAGGCTGCATTCTTAATATTCTAAAACAAGAGCTAGCTACTTCATTAGGCACTCTATTCAACCACAGCCTGAGCACTGGCTTTGTCCTCACTGAATGGAAAACAGCAACTGTTATCTGCCACCACAAGGGTGCTTGGCAACAGACCCAGGTAACTATAGAACCATATGTTTAACCAGCCTCCTCTGTAAGGCAATGAACAAATCATAATGGACCTCATAAATAAGGCTATAGGTGCCCTCCAAATCCTGGATCTGTCCCAGTTCAGTTTAGTCAAGAGAAGTTCATCCCTGTTAAACCTGGTGGACTTCTTTGAGAACATGACCAGAGCCATAGATGAGGGCAAAGCCATGCACACAGCCTATCTTGTCTTATACACTATCCCACATTCTGGCATCATTGACAAACTAACCCAGTTGAATATCAACCCCTATGTTGTCAGGTGGGTTGCAAAGTGGCTCACAGATTGACAACACTCAGTCAAAGTTGGAGACTTTACCTCTACCAGCTGACCAGTCACTAGTGGGGTTCCTCAAGGGTCAGTGCTTGACCCCCTCTCATTTGGCATATACTTCTCAGAAGTCCAGGCCAAAATGAAGGGGCTGTGGATAATCAAGTTTGAGGATGACTGCAAATTAGATGCTATCATTAAATCCCCTAGCAACATCAGCATACTTCAAAATAAGCTTACACAGACCGATGACTGTTGACAAAGCCTTGGTCTTAAACTAAATTCTAAAAAATGCATCATCATTCCCTTCGGTAAAAACAATGTCCCTGCTGATTATAAAATAAACAACAATACCCTATGTACCAATTCAATAGTGAGAGACCTGGGAACACAATTGACTGTGACCTCAACTTTGACCACCATGTGTCTGCTGTGGTGAGGAAAGCATTCTATGTCACTGATTTGATTAGCAAAGGCATCACCTCAAGAGCAAAAGAGGTTATAACTCCCCTGTACTCATCCCTCATCAGGCCTATTATTGAATATAATGCTCCCTTTGGTATGTACCGTACCAGACACCTGCAACAACTTAAGAGAAGTCAGAGAGTTCTAACTAAGAAAATTCAGAGTTTCCAGCACATGTCTTATATGGACAGACTGAAGTAGTTGCCACTGTATTTAGTTGCATATAGACTACTTAGAGGTGACTTTTTTTCTGGTTTACAGAGCTATCGCTGACCCAAATCTAATGGGAATGCCACATATCTGTAAGTCAAATGGGACTAGAGTCACCTGTTCAAGGGACCTCAATCTAGCCTGCAGCATAAACAGGACATGCTGGAGAGAAAGATACATCTCTCAGAGGGTGCCACCCGACGGAATAGGCTTCCAATCCATATCAGTCAGACCACCTCCATGACCCTGTTTAAGTGCAACCTGGATGACTGGATGGGAAACCATAAATTTCTGCGGGGGAATTGCCCTGGCTTCTTTCCTGGACATGGGTAGTCCTTGCTAGAAAAACTTGGGCATAAATATTTCATCTGGTATTATATTGGGATTTAAAGGCTAGGCTTGTAAAGACCCTCGTGTCAATAGACTAGTAACATCCTATGAACATCCTATGAACCTATAAAATGACAGAGATAGATTGGCGGGGCAATGGTGGGGTACGCTCCTTTTTCTCATGGTCAAATGGCAGGGGTGTAGTGTATGAAATCATCTGCATTGTGCTTCAGAAGGTACATGGTTATGGTTCCCAACAGGTCATTGCAATGCCACCTGCATTACCTGCCACAGTAACTTGTGCTTTCTTCCTGTGAACATTTGGAGACCACCTCTCCCACTGATGCTTTCCTTGCCCTCTCACCCACTTCAAAGCAGACCATGTGTCAGGAGCAGTTAATATTGCTGTGGTTCATCAGTACTATCACAACCTGCAGCAGGAAGGATCTCACAAGTGAATATATTTTACATATGGTAGAGTGACTATAGTACAGGTCTGTAGATAAGATGCAAGCTAACCCCACTGTGTCAAATGTCTCAGCTGTCTCTTTTAGCTCTGTCCATGTTGAAGGACAAAAAGGACAAAAAGAGCATTCACACAAAGGTGTAGGCAAAAGAAAGCAGTGCAGAATTACAGTCATGCAGGTTTCTGCAGCTAGCATAAATCTGGAAATGTTCCCATAGACTCACATCTAAGCCTAACCAAAATGACAGATAGCAAATGCCTAGCATGGTGCCCATAGCCACATAACATAATAGATGTGCATTCATTGGTCTGTTTATGTATTTATTAATTTCCATTTGTTTACTGAGAAGATCTGACTGTGGCTAGAACTAACCCTTTTTAGCCAAGAGCTCTTAGAAAGGCTCTTTAGAAAGGCTCTATAAGTGAAAACTAACACAGTATCAGATATGACAAATACATTAAACATTTCCAAAAAGTGAAAATATTGACAAAAGAAAATCACATTTTTATAAGTGACGGAGTCTTTCATGATATGAGAGAAAAAATATGTTTAAATGGTTCTACTTCATTTGCCCTAACTTCCAATTGACTGACACCCATTTGACTGAGGCCAAATGACTGAAATTTCATCTGACTGACACTTCATTTGACTGACACTGTATTATTGGCAGTCTCAAGAGCACTGTAAAGCAAGTAAATGGAATATGCCCCCTTCCCCACTGTAGTGCGACCCTGGAGTTAGAATATATAGTTGGGGGTGTGTGGGGAGCACAGCCCCCCACAATGGGGGGTGTGGGGGCAAAGCCCCTCACTTACTTTTGTTTTACTAAGCAATATTAAAGTAAAACTACAGAATATAATATGCCCCCCACACCCCCATAACTATATATTCTAACTCCAGGGTCGCACTACAGTGGGGAAGGGGACATATTCCATTTACTTGCCTTACAGTGCTCTGGAGACTGCCAATAATACTTATCAGTCAAATGAAGTGTCAGTCAGATGAAATGTCAGTGAAATGAAATTTCAGTCAAATGGGTGTCAGTCAACTGGGAGTTAGGGCAAATGAAGTAGACATGTTTAAATATACATAAACATTACTTCCTGACACAGAAAAATGTAAGCAATGTTTGCAAATGAAAATTAAAAGAGAGAAACATGTAAAATGTGAAATAATAGTTGTAGCTTTCAAATTCTAATTATGGCTCAATATGAAAAGTCAGAGAGTCTATTTTCCATAAGAGAAAAATAATAAATTTTAGCTTTGAGTTGGGGAAAGGAGACTTAACAAACTGTAGTTAGCAGGAAGGAAGGAGAAAAAGGTTAGCATATAGGGGACAGAATGACAAGAAAAGATATAAGCATAAAAGGAATTTTATTACCTGACAGTATACAGCAATGCCATGACAGATGCACATGAAATGGATTTGTCACAGATACAGGCCCCCACAGTAGCTTAATGTTATCTGTGAGCACCGTTTGGACAAAACTGCCTTTACTGGGACAAGAGAAATAACTAAAAAAAGTTTAAAATTAGAGTTTTCAAAGCAGTCCCATACCATTTGAAGCATTCTTGCCTAACTTCTGTTTTGTGCTGCCAGATATATTCAAGATGGCAGTCCTTCTGGTTATCATGCTGTTGCCTGCATTAATCACTGACCCTGGGCTTGTCAGTAGCCATTTTCAAAAGCTTGGTTAGGATGAACCAGGCATCCACATCTCAAAATGGGTCCATGCATTATCCCAGAAACCACTTCCCAAACTGGCTGTATAAGGGAAAGATCATTGGTTTGCTGTCCTTAGCACTTCAGACAGGCACTGTTTTGGAGATTGGAACAGCCATTGTCATGCATATCATGTAAAAAAAAATGACTGCCTGTGGCTCACACTGAAAATACAATTTCTTAATAATAAGCAGTGCGGCCTAGTATTGCTCCCAAACTTGACATGTATATGGACAGGGAGTGTGCATGAGCCATTGGGTGTAGCATATTGGCAGTATGCACCAAAATATAGGGATTTGTGTACATATGTAGAGCCTAACCTCATTTAAATATGTACCACACAAACTGCTATATATTTGTGGCTTAAATGGATGTGCCATCATTTTAAATCCCAAACCACCTTCCAAAAAGTGGAAGCACAACCAATTGCAGCAGCTTTGAAGCAAGTTCCTCGTAGTGGAGTACTATAGTTTGTAAAAGATACAATTCTATTGAAGTACATAGTGTTCTGCACTGTGGCAGGATGCATCTCTCTCAGGTATATTATATATGATAGCCCCTGTCTTGGAACATAGTAAAATCTTAGAAAATCCTGCATACAGCCCATTTATATTATATGTAGCTGTATATCAACACTTTAGTCTACTGCAATCAGGACTTTTATCCCTAAAATATCATAATATGTCTTAAACATATATATTCTGGGGTCATGACTATTTGTTCTCCCTATGTATAACTTATATCATAGGCTTTTTGTCCACTGTTATTTGTGGCCCAGAAGTGCACACTACTCATGCTATCCCTAACGCTTGGCTTTCCTGTGTTCATCCTTGTAGCCTCGCGTTAGTGCACACTACTCATGCTATCCCTAATGCTTGGCTTTCCTGTGTTCATCCTTGTAGCCTCGCGTTAGTGCACACTACTCATGCTATCCCTAACGCTTGGCTTTCCTGTGTTCATCCTTGTAGCCTCGCGTTAGTGCACACTACTCATGCTATCCCTAACGCTTGGCTTTCCTGTGTTCATCCTTGTAGCCTCGCGTTAGTGCACACTACTCATGCTATCCCTAACGCTTGGCTTTCCTGTGTTCATCCTTGTAGCCTCGCGTTAGTGCACACTACTCATGCTATCCCTAACGCTTGGCTTTCCTGTGTTCATCCTTGTAGCCTCGCGTTAGTGCACACTACTCATGCTATCCCTAACGCTTGGCTTTCCTGTGTTCATCCTTGTAGCCTCTGTATGTACCCTTGCTGTTTACTTGCACATGCTTGTTTCTAGCAGTGATCTAGGGTATCATTCATGTAACCCTCTGAGCATAGCAGAGCTTATCAGTGATGCTGACTGGGTTCTTATCCCTTTCCAAACCAGCAATGCTAATTGCGGTCATACCAGCCCCTCTTTGTAACTGGTAGCCTACTGTTTCTGACTATCTGTGCCTTACAGCTGGGTTTTTCCACGGGTGTTTTGCTCTCTAGAGTGGCGGATGGCAGAACTGGATCTGCTCATGCTCTAGTCCTGGTTAATATCTCTACCTGTTCTTTCACCATCTCTTACTCACTACATCTGTCTCTATTCTTTTCACTCTCTGTACATCCACACATGACCCAATTGATATCTACTCCTCTCTTCTCACTCCCTCCGGTATCTTACTTCATTCAATCCTTTTCTTTCCCACACCTCTGTGCCTTCCACTGCCTTAACTCATCCTCCTTGTTCTACATTTCTCTGCATTATATCCATCCTTAGCAGCTTGCCTTCCCCTCCAGGGATCTCTTAGGCAATTCTACTTACCAGTTAACTATAGGAACAAACAGTGACCTCATGCAATACTTTTCAAAGGCACAGTTCAGTATGCTTTCAAGCACTAACTGCTATTTTCACAAAACTTCCAAACCTCTGTTCACAATATACACCTTATTTTGTCTACTTTGTGCGCCATTATGTAAATGTTCATATACTATCTTGGTACTGTTTTTGTAAAATCTTGTAACTTTTGTTCTCTGTAATATTGTGCAAAAAAAATCTTTTTTGTAAATTTTTTTTCTTTTCTTTTGGTAAATGTTTTCTGTAAAGCATTTTTTGCAATAAGTTTTATAACCTTTCTCTGGACCTTTTCTTCCCAGGCCTTCACTGAAAATGGGCTCTCACCCAGTCAGACTATCCAGGTAAACAAAAGTAAAATAAAAAAAAATAAATAATAAATAAATAATTTCAGCTGAGCTGAATAAAGATAACCCATTGAAACTACCTGTAGAGTATCAGGGGTTCTCATCAGCTGCTACTGAACTACTTCTCGGAGACATTGGTTCATGATGTCATTGCTGTTAGTGGGTATAATTGCACAGCATGTAGATGTTGGAGCCAGAGGCATGTTACTGACATAATCAGGTAGGTCCACATGATGATATGCATTATAGCAGTCAAGTGGTCAGTGGGTGGAGTTGTACAACTCCCCCTGCAAGCTTTACAAAGAAGGAGGAGGAAGAGATTCTTGTGTCTTTACATGGAGATGATGATGATGGCACAAGAATCATAACTAAAAGAGTGAATAGAGGTTCTGGGAGTGGCCAAATTTCACATGTTTGAGAGAGAGAGAAGCAGCAGATTAGTAACCAGGCTGAATATGTGTACAGCAGCACTGCAAACTCAGCATGTAGCAGGCAACATATACCACAACATATGCTGTCCATAGGTGCATCTAGTGTACAGGCATACAGCCACATAAGTGGGTATAGGTTTCTGTACTATAGTTACATATTCCTTACTGCTATTTGTAAGCCCAACATGAGGCCTCACAAGAAACAGAGATAGTAAGATTAACTCTGTTCTGTTCTTTTTAGTATATCCATTGGGTGGACCACTGCAATGGTAACAACTTTACAAGCTGAGTCAGGACAAAAGACTGATGTCACTACCTATACAAGAACAAATGACACTGAGCACAAACTGTGTCACAGTCAAATGATGCATAATAGCACTGCATGTCTCCCTGCTGGATGATCATCCACAACTGAGCTATGGGCTGTATGGTATAAATGTTCACCATTCCAATCAAGGGGATATTCCTTCGGGTTTATATTAAAATGACGAAAGCTCAGAATTTTGAACACTCACATAAGCGGAAATTCAGGAACTCGATGTTGTTATTTTCTGATCGCAGTACAGTGAAGATTGGAATATTTGCCCTTTCCTCACTGTAGTGCGATCTCGAAGTTGGAATATATATTTAGCGGGGTAGGTGTGAGGGGCACAGCCCCCCACAATAGTGATTTTTAGTTCTTGATTTTCTGCTCATATGAGCATTAGAAATTCTGAACTCTCGCCATTTTAATATAGACCCATTCCATCACGATAGACAGCACCAGAAAAGCTTTCCCTATAAGTGTGGCAGTACACTGCATTCGGTGTTGGTGTATTGACCATACCACTGCCTAGCAGAGGTTCCTGGCACCCTCACATATCACAGCCAGCCCGTGATAAGTGCATAGGGATACAGTTCAATCAGAAGATGTGCTAGGCTATCTTCTGGGCAAATTCTTATGTCAGTGTTGCAGAGATGGAAATGGTTAGAATCATTTGTAACTTCCATGAGGATGTCATCCAGAACTACTAATGCTTTAAAAAGGTTATGCAGTCCAGGAGCATGAGGCTTATGGTGATATCAGTGCCATATTCACCTCCACACAGAAAATAGCAAGAAACACCATCACTGTCCTATCAAAGTATTGTAGAGTTGTCAAATTGAGAGGTCATCCGAGGTTGCAGTCTGCTCTTTCAAGTCTAGTAGTATCTCTTCCAACCAACTCATGTTGTGGGTGGAAACGCATGCCAACATACAATGGCAGGATATTTCACCAGCAAATTTTTTTATGGGTTCTGTTCCTGCTGAAGCACAACATCCTCATCCCAAAGGATCTCCAGTCTTACCATATTAAATCATCATTATAGCCCCATAGTATAGTCATTAAGTGGAATTCCTATCCCAGTAATTGGTCCCATAGTGCGACTTGCTTCTTGTCAGAGGAAGACACCAAGAATGTCACATTCCTTCCCAAAGGATCATCATTTCCTCAGGTGACACATCTACTCATCAAGGTTATGATGTCAGTCATATGTCCTTCTGTTCCTTGTTACCTTTGTAAATGATGTAGAGAATGGTCCATTCCACCCTCCCTCCCATGTGCTGAATGTAGAGACATCTACTGCACAATGTGATTCAAGCATGCACTATACTGCACAAATTTTAACATCAGATGCATAATGTTTGTTCTGTGAGAGACCACAATGTCATTGTGTACTCACCATGGACCCATAGAGCTGTACTAGATGCTTCCCCTTCTCCTACCCTACTGTGTACTGTGCCTTCTTCTCCAGTGTGACATGGCTGCTGCTCACTCTCTCTCAATCTTTCTGTCATTGCAGGATATGATTACTGTATTGTTTGTGACAGGGGCTGTTACAGTAGATCCACTGGTTCCTTGGATGGATGCATGGTCTTCATGATCCAACACAGTAATATTATGCAACATGCAGCAAACATCTTGCACACTCTGATAGGGGGTGCACTGCAGAACCACCCAGATGCATCCAAGAATTGGAGCTGGGCCTTCATCAGGCTAGTTCTGCACTCTACAATGTTTATCATTTGCATATGAAATTTATAAACTGCAGTTCAGCCATACTCTGTGACTTCTATTTGGGCATCATCATCCAAAACTCCTGAAGATATCTAGCATCACCTGAAACACAGTGCAAATATTTGTGTGTGTGTGTGTGTGTGGGGGGGGGGTGAAACAACTGTACACACAATCTTTTGGCTTTATGTCTAATTAGCACAACAGCTGCACGCACCACACAGGTGGCCCTGTGGAACTTCTCTACTCAGAAAATGGTGATAGCATATTCCATATGTCAGAAACATAGGCACTGCCAAGGTGCTGTGCAGGCACACTAGTTATTAAGCACTTCTAACCATTTCTACTGACATAACTCAATTCATGGACCAGGATGAGCTTCTATTGTAGCATTTGTTTACTATATGGTATCCACTTCTTTTGGTAGGGCAATGTAGTAAAAGCTGTGCAGGATGATGATTCTTTTGCATGGTATGTTATACAGACAGTTATGATCATTCACATGTGGCAGTGGTATAAAAGAGAATGCACTGTGTATTTTGCATGCTAATGCCTTGTGTGTGCCTAGTGTATCTCCTGTCTCTGGAAGGTCCTTGCATTGAGCATAATGAGTGCTACACATGCCTTAGTGTCCACTAGTATAGCATTCCACACATTCCTTATGATCTTGTTTATTAGAAATACTTGTCAGTCAATGCCTGTATAAAACCTCTGTCCAGTCAAAAATAACTTCTCAGTTGCTGAGTGTTATTGGATGGTAAGTGATGTTTTGCTGGTTCTGTTTTCACTTGTGGCAGGTTGTGTACCTTAATTTGCATATCATTATACTATTATCTGTAGACATGTATTCCCACTCTGTTTTCTCTCATTGCTCAGTAGTGCCAGTGGGTACAATGAATCACAGCATGCCTGTTCTTAACGTCTTCACTTACAGTGGCACACTGCACCCTGGGTAGCTTGACAATGTTGGTCTTTATGTCCTTTTCTTGAATTTATATGCTATAAATGGGAACATCAGAAAGTAATTAAAAGAAATGATAGACATAGCTTTAGCCTGGAAGGGAAAGTTACAGAAGGACTGCAGGGAGGTACTTTTCCACAATGTTGACATGAATTTTAGGAAGTAACATGGAAAGAAAAAAATGTTCTTTTGAAACATTCTATGGTACATTTTACTGTAGAAAAACTTGACAAAACCAGATAAAAAACAAAATTATCTAGGTAGCGTAAATATGAAACTTTGCTGCTACACGTTTAATTTTGGTCTGAATAGTCAAGGGCTGTTAGCTTTGTGGTCTCATAGCACTTGGTTTTTCAGTTCAGTTCTCAGCAGGAGTGCCTTCTGTGTGGTGTCTGCATGTCCTTCCTATGTCTGCATGAGTTTTTGGTGGTTTGCCAAGTGCTCAGGCTTTGTTTTACATTTCACAGATGTGCTGTAGGTGAAATGGAGGTCCTCCAAAATTTCTGTTGGTTCTTATGCTGTGTGCTCATATGTGATTGTGTGTCTTGCAATGTGCTTGTTTCCTGTTTGTGGGGTATGTCTCTCAACTTTACTTCCAGTGAGTGCTTGTATATGTTCCACCCCCCCCCCCCAGTCCTCAACTGGATAAAGTAGGTAATTGGAAAATTAGTATTCAAGGTGATCTTTAGATTTGTCAACAAATGTAAACTTTCCCCTCGCTTCATACTCAGTATTTCCCATTGTTAAACCGCTTACTGTATTGTTTTATCATCTTATGTAGCAATGCAGTTAGTACTTTCCAAGAGACCAGTGTGCTTCAAATTATTTCATCCTTGGATTGCAGAATAACAAGTCAACTTCTCTGAGCCTGATTCCTGCTGGCACTAATTCTTTATTGTGCCGTTCACTGCTCCATGTATATCTGTGTCTTCACAGTCCTGCTCTGTTCCAGTTACGTTTCACTCAGACACCTCACTCCTTTAGTATAACCCTAATTTTACTTGAATAAATTTAAGAATTCTAAAGGTGATGTTTTCATAACAAAAAAAAAATAAATAAAAGTATGGAAGTGTAAAAATATGCATTTAATAAAATGTACAGTAATGCAAAAAATAGCTGAAGGAATTCCAGAACTGAAAGTTCCAGTTTTTCCTTTGTTCCTTGAGCTTGTAATTGTATTAGAATTCAGTCAGTTAGAGCATGTGGTTAATTTCAGAATATCTGCCAGAAAACTGTCACCACATATAGCAATAAGAAGCTCCTGTAGGCATATTTTTTACTTGCTAGGAAGTTGCATAATTTTAACTGTAGAATCATTTTTTTATTATAAAAGTAATTTTATTTATTTATTTATTTTACATTTGTTGATCGGGCTAGTTTAATTGGATATATATCCATTTTCAGTAGAGGCCCGGGGAGATAAGCTCCACTAAAGAGGTAATAGCAACATAAGTACAGTACAATATTAAGACCAGAAATGCAATTTTACATGACAGCATTGTATTCATATAGCTAACATATTAAAAAAAGAAAGAAACAAGAAAATTTCTGGTAGGGATATGTCTATACAGTTGATAGCTTGCTAAGCAAGTTCATACTCTGTAGAGGTTCACTAGAAAGACTAAATCAAGACAGACTTAAGTAGCTTACAGATCATATTCTCTGAGGTTCATGAAGGAGGTAGACAGAAGGCAGCAGTAGTGAGATATGTAAGCAGTGTACATAGCAGGGGGGGATTATTAGTCTGGGATAGTGCACAGGCATAGCCAGCGAGAATTAAGGTAAACTTTAAGTTGCTTTTTGAAAAGTAGTGTTGAGGAAAGAGATGAGAGTTTACTGGGAAGCAAGTTTCAGGTTTTCCCCACGGTGTTAGAAAATAGTGAGTCTCCAGCCTTATTGCTAGATTTATGAATGGATACCAGTAATTTAGTTGCAGAGTGTAGGGTTGTAAGATTTTTTGTAGGGGGTGATAAGGCTAGTGAGTATTTGAGTATTACTAGGATGAGGAAGGGTCTTGTGGGCAATAATAAGTTGGTGAAATTGAAGCTGATTATGCAGTTCCAGCCAACCTAGCTGTTTTAGATTGTGACAATGGTGGGTTCTAAATGGGGAGCCAGTGGCAAATCTGGCAATATTATTATAGGAGGTTGCCAGTTTGTTGAAGTTGATTTTGGATAGATTGGTATAAATGGGTGAGGCATAGAGGAGGGTAGAGATAAGATGGGTGTGGGCAATAGTAGTTCTAGCTGTTGGAGTAAGGAAGGGTTTAATCCTATAGAGGGAGCCTAGTTTTCTATTCACTGATTTTATAGTAGTGTTAATGTGTGTGTCAAAGTTAAGGTTGTGGTCAATTATTACTGCTAAGAGTTTTGTGGTTGGGTCAGGGGATATGACAGTGCCATTATTAAATATAATTGTGAAGTTTATTGGGGGGAGTTTTGCATTGGAGTGAAGTGCAATAGTTTTGTTTTTTGGAGGTACAGGAGGAGGCTGCACTGTAGGAACCAGTTTTCTACTATATTAAACACTTTTTGGGTGAGGGAGTGGAGTTCAGATACAGAATTAGTGGAGCATATTAATGTGGAGTCATCTGCATATTGTATGCAGGTAGCTTGAGGAATTTTTTCATTTAGATCGGTGATAAAGATTGAGAATAGAAGAGGGCCCAGAACAGAGCCTTGAGGGACACCAAGGGTAATAGGGAGATGTATAAATAGATTGTTATTCCAGAGCACAGCCTGTTGCCTACTTTCTAGGTAAGACTTGAACCATTGTAGTGTTTGTGTATCTAAGGAGAGGGATTTAAGTAAATTTAAAAGTAACTGATGGTTAACCATGTTGAAGGCTTTTGAGAGGTCAATAAACAGTGCTGAGGTTAGAGTATTGTTATTACGATTTTTGTTAATGCAGTCAGAGAAGGATAAGAGGGCCGTGGTGGTGCTATGGAATGGCCTAAAACCATGCTGACAGTTAGCTAGTAAATTATTTTAGAGTAGGTGATCTAGTAGTTGTCAGTGGATGTATTTTTTCCATGATTTTTGCTAAAGGAGAGAGTAAGCCTATCGGGCGATAGTTTGAGAGTTCAGTGGAGTTACCACCCTTATGTAGTGGGATAGTATGGGAGATTTTCCAGACAGATGGGATGGTTCCTTCAGTAATAGTTCTGTTTATTAAAATGGAAATGGGCTAGGCTATAACTTTAGCTGCTAATTGCAGATATTCAGCTGGAAAAAAGGTCAGCTGAGGGGGGTGCATGGTTTGAGTTTTTGAAGAAGGGTGCAGATGAGGGATGCTGGAACAGGTTGTAAATGAAATGAGGGAGGTAAGCTAGTTGTGGAGGAAGGCAGGTTTGTGCTAACAGGGAGTAGGGAATTAGCTAGAGATTGGACGGCCTCAGTAAAGAATGTATTAAAGGCATCTGCAATAAGCTTAGGAATGTCGTGGGTGGTGCCTGATGGGGTTGGTATTTTGTAGTGCCCTGGATGGAGGAGTCTATTAATACCTGTTCAGAACTTTTGCGGTTTATGTTGGTGAGTTAGTTGGAGTTGAGAGTAGAAGTTTTTTTTTTGTCAAGAGGTATTGATTTTTTTAGTAGCATTTCTCAGCTGTCTAAATTTTTGATGATCTGTTGGGTTTTTAGAAGATCTCCATTTGGCCCAGATTTTGTTTCTTAGTAGGATTGTATGCCTTGTCTCTTTTGTGAGACATGGATCAGTTTTAGTCCTATTTCTGATAGAGTGAATAGGGGCATGTTAGTCCAGGATTTGTAGGAATTTGGTGTTAAAGTATAACACTACTTCCTCTAGTTGGAGGTGTTTTAGGGGTGACCAATCACATGCCTTAAATTCAGTTTGGAAGCTTTCTGGATTAAAATTTCTGTTAGTCCGGGTAGTTCTGTATAAGGTTGGGTTGGGAATATTGATCTTTTGCCTAATTATATAGATCAGTGAGTGGTCACTAATGTCATCAGGAAGGGTACTTGCTTTATATGTAAGGGGATGACTATTTACCAGAATCCAGTCTAAGGTGCTTTCTTTGTTATTGGGTTTATGGATTCTGGTGGGAGTGGTAATTGTTTGGGAAAAAAATATAGGTTTATATGAGTGGTAGTGTTGGCTGAAGTACAGTTGTTCCAATCTATATTAACGTCACCCAGCACTATGGTTTCATGAGGGAAGGAAGTAGAAAGCCAGCTAAGGATATTTTCAAGGGTGGTAATGTTATTACCAGAAGGAAGGTAGGAGCGTGTTATGTAGATAAATTTGGAGGCATTGATCTGAAGTTTAGACATAAAGATTTCGGCGTTACTATCTAAAGGTAGTTGTGCATCTACTGAAGTAACTAGTAGCCCTGATTTGTAAAATATTGCTACCCCTCCACCTTTTTGGTTTTGCGGTCTAATCTCAAAATATTGTATCCTGGTGGGTTGATTTCATTGTCTTGGGTTGTAGGTTTTAGCCATGTTTCTGTTAGACATAGGATATCAAAAGAATGCACTTTTAAGAGAGCATGATGGCTGGCAATTTTCTTGTTTAAGCTCTGTATTTGAGATGTGCTATAAAGAGGGAGTTAGGAGTTCTTGTGGGGGTGAAAGAAGTGGAGGGATTTGGTCTAAGGGGGACTGTGGTGTCTTTGTTGTTATGGCCAGGGTTGGGGTGAATGTCACCATCTAGCAAGGGGTGTTGTTTAAATCTATGTGTGAGTTGTAGGAATTTACAGAGTATGTTAGATGATTCCCTGGCTTGGAGATGAGTAATGTAGGCTAGTCTATGGTACTTTGTTAGTAGGTAGTTGGATGTAGATGTTATGTTTATGTGGTTTAGGGAGGTTGCTTCAATTGGTAATGAAGTTTGCTTAATGGGATGGTGAAATACAGTGTAGGTGAGATGTTCTTAGGCGGGTAGGACATAGGATATAGATAGAAAAGGTAGGAATGCATAATAAGGGTAATAGTTTTATGTGTCTAGGCATAGGTACTGTGGGCATTCTAAGAGTAAAATGAATACATTTCTAAAAAGGTGGTAGAGATTGGTAAAGTGTAGGATAGGATTGCGGTCCTACCTGGTGAGCTAGTATCTTAGTGAGTAGCAGAGACTAATTGGATGATTATTACTTTGTACTCTAATGAGTAACAGTACGTGATTGGAAGTATAGGGATCGGGGTGTGGCTAATAGAGGTACAAGAGTAGGAGTACTGGGGGTGTGTGGGAATTGAGGGTAGGGTAGGGGAACAAAGTGAGCCGTAGGCGAACGGAGCGGGGTTTTACACCAGATTGCGATTCTGCAGAATCAATCAGTGAGCCCAGTTTCAAAAACAAAGGATATAGGCAAGTAATAATATTTAGAATTGTTTTTCTTTGCTGAAGGAACTGCATTGGTTTGATGGGTACTGGTAACTCACATCACATGATTTTCTGATTTGATCCCTGCCTGGGATCCTGCTGCGGAGTCTTCATGGCCTTATATGTGACTTTTTGTGAACTGCCCCTTTCTCCTTCTACATCTCAAAGACATAATGTTAAGTAAATTGGTGCTTTTTCAAATTGCTAATAATGATGTGAGTGTGTTACGTGCATGTAGCTGTATGCATCCCATATGGACCTCTGCAGTGACAGTTCTCATCAGATGTAGAAAAAAGCCCCAAAACACCACTGGCACCAATACTATCAAGTAGTTTATTGAGTCCTTTCATCTCAGTATCAGACTTCTTCAGAATAAGTAAAACACAGGTTAACAACATTAAATACATGCTCCTGCCCTACTATTTGTGTAGAATGGTCTACCTGCTGCTCCCAGTTTTGATTAAATGGTTGTTCCTAACCATTACTTAAAAACATCCTGTACATGAAAATTATTTTTAAAATCACATCACACATTTTCATATACATTTGAAAAATAATCACACATAAAAAGCAAAAATGCAATGTGCAAATTTAAGCCTCAACAAAGGACTTAATGAAATTTTGTCATTCAGCCAAGGAAATTCACACGCATTAGTTCCAATCTGCCATTTCAGTTCCTTGAACTCAAGGAAGTCATCAGAAGAGCCTCCCCAGTGCCCAAGGTCCACATGGTCAATAACACAAAACTTAAAAGTGTGCGTGAGATGATTGTTAACATGTCTAAACAGGTCATTCTTTTCATTTTTGTTGTTACTATCGTATATATGTTGATAAGTTCATTGTTTGATAGCCCCTTTTGTCTTTCCCATGTAAAACCAATCACATGATTGACAGAGTGCTATATACACCACTTCTTTGGAATAGCAGTAGTATTTTTTCACAGGTTTTATTGTATCAAAATTCTTAATTTTAATCTGCTCCTGGTCAACCATGCATTTGTACTGGGGGCACCTCCCACATTTGAAAGTACCACCTTTTCCCGGTTCTCTACCACTCCTCTCTAATATTCCTTTAAAAGAAATGTCTTTCTTATAGACCACTGTTGGTTTCTTATCAGAGACCAAACTGAATATATTCCAGTGTTTGGTAATAATGTTCCATATATCATAGAAATCAACACTGAAATGTAAAACAAAAGCTGTCTGAAAACTGCCTTCCTCTCTCAAACCACTTGTCTCTTCCACCTCTATACTAATGCTCAGAAGGGCTTGAAATGTGTCTTCCACTCTTTTCCCTTTCACTTCTTCTATGATACTCCCCCACAAAATGCTGTGGACATCCTCTTTTGGTCAACATGTTTTGTAAAACAGTGCATTCATTCAAGAAATCATCTAAATCTGATATCATTCTCATCAGTCTGACATATTGTCCTTTCACCAATACTTTCTTTTGGTGAGTAGGGTGCCAGCTGGTGTAATGCAATGTAGAATTTGAGTAAGTAGGTTTTCTATAAAGAAGGGAGGAAAATATTTTTTTGTTATAATTTTTATTGATAGTAACATCAAGATACTTCAATTTGTCTTTGTATACAGTCATGGTGAACCTCAAAAATGAGGTAGTCCCATTTAAATAATTCAAAGACATTTGCTGTTTTTCTTCACCATCCTTCGACAGCAAAACTATATCATCTAGATAATGTCCGTAAAGGGCCCAAGAGCTCTTAAATGGTGATTCCAAGATATACAGGTCTTCCTATTGGGATAGAAGGCAAATACAGGGGCACAACATGCTTCCATAGCTACCCCCTGTCTTTGCTTAATCAATTGCCCTTCAAAACTCAAAAAATGGTTCCCTAATACCAAGTCCATACATGTTCTAACTGTGAGGATGGTGCTATGTTCCATTGAGGTGTTCTTACATAAGAAATCATAAAACCACTCTATGCCTTGTGGGGGATCACAAAGAAAATATCACAGATATCTATAGTCACCATTAACAAATTGTCATCATAAAATTCCTGTCTTATTTTTGACCAAAAGTCCCAGGAATCTTTGAAAAGAAAAGGATGGTGCTCAAGGATACATTTGACCTTAAACTCAATAAATTTGGTTATGAAAAATGTCTTAGAAGCCTTTGCATCAACTATTGGACAGAGTGAGATATTGGATATATATTTATGAATTTTGGAGATTCCGAAAATTGTAGGAATCCTGGGATATGGTGTCTCAAAAAATACATGCTCTTCCAAGGTAATTTGACCATTAAGTAATAGTTCATCGAAAACCAGATCTATGTTTCTATAAGCAATATTTAGCTCATTTTGGGAGACTTCCATGTATGTGCCACTATATAAAATTTCAAAAATCCTACTAATGTAATCATTAAAATCCATAATCACAAGCCTCCCACCCTTGTTCGGCTTCATGATCCTAATGCCCTTGTTAGCTGTAATCTGCTGTAATAATCTTATTTCTTCAATTGTCAGATTGTCAGTCTTGCAATTCTGTGATTCTTTTTTAAAGCCTCTAATGTCCATTTCACGTAACTTTTCAAAAATATGTACCATAGAGTGTTGGGGGGGTGGGTGAAAGTACCCAGTCTTTTTAATTGAGTTATTTGGGCCATCTCACTGTTCCTTTGTTGAAAATAAAGGGCTAAATTTAGCTTCCTGGTAAATAATTTTAATTGGACAATAGTTTCATCTATATTAGCCTTTCTGGCTGGCACAAAATTAAGTCCCTTGTCAAAAAGGTTTGCCCAATTGGCACTAACTACTGCCTGACTCAAGTTGTAAATTTTAAAGTCTTTAGCTGAGTTTTGTATTATAGTGCAAACGTCCCCTGCCTGTATGTTTCCCTCACATGTCAAGTCTTCCTGTAGTATAGAGGTCCCCCCCCCCCTCTGGTATTCTTGATATGGTTCCTGCTCATACCTCAAATTCCCTTGTGTCCTATTCCTCTGGTTCATCAGTCATTCTGATCTCCTCAGAGTTGGATTCCCTAAAGGGTTTTCGGCATGGTTCTAACTGTTTAATTGTCATTTCCCTCATCACCATCTGTAGCAAAAACCCCTTCATGGTTGTTACCTTGTTGCTCTAAAGGTGGGTTGCGGTAGGCCTTACCCTTGTCATAGTCTACCTTGTCTTTTAACATTTTTTTGTCTTTCTTAATCTTAAGTTCTGTTATATTTTTATCCACAATTTCGAATACACAATGATATTCTCTAACTTTATGTTCGAACAATAAGTCAATTTTTATACTAACATCAGGTTTGCTAATGTCAGCATTTAACAAAGACAATTTTCTACTGCTAGCAGCTATTAATAATCTCAGTAAACCACAGTCTTGCCTGTTAAAAAGCATAATTAAGTCCTGGTGCAATGGTGAATCTCTGATAAATCCTGTGGGATATTTCTGCATATGTAATCCCTTTGGGATATGTTCTCATCTCAGACATTCATTAAGAGAGCAGTTTTCTAACTGGAGCTTCTTATATTTGAATATTAATTCCTTAAAGTCACTTATTTATTTTTCCAAAGTACTGTTGTTCACCACTGCATTAGCGTTGTTTGTCCCCCAAATAACGTCACTCTTGAGCCACTTGTCTATCGAGAAAGATGAGCCATTCTCAACAGTGATCACAGGAGCTTCATGCCAATTAGAATCCATGTTTTCTCCACTGGAATTTAAAGAAACAGTACCCCTCTGTTCATGAGTCTTGAAACTGTAGGTTCTTTGAGCAGGAGTTATAAAAGTGTAGTCGGAATGTTGCAAGAGGTTTGTAAGACCTTTATTTTCCATCCAGATTTAGATGATTTCTTGAATGAATGCACTGTTTTACAAAACATGTTGACCAAAAGAGGATGTCCACAGCATTTTGTGGGGGAGTATCATAAAAGAAGTGAAAGGGAAAAGAGTGGAAGATACATTTCAAGCCCTTCTGAGCATTAGTATAGATGTGGAAGAGACAAGTGGTTTGAGAGAGGAAGGCAGTTTTCAGTGAGCCTTTGTTTTACCTTTCAGTATTGATTTCTATGATATACGGAACATTATTACCAAACACTGGAATATATTCAGTCTGGTCTCTGAGGTTTGTACCCTGTTAGATAAGAAACCAACAGTGGTCTATAAGAAAGACATTTCTTTTAAAGGAATATTAGAGAGGAGTGGCAGAGAACCAGGAAAATGTGGTAGTTTCAAATATGGGAAGTGCTCCCAGTGCAAGTACATGGTTGACCAGGAGTAGATTAAAATTATGAATTTTGGTACAATAAAACCTGTGAAAAAATACTATTGCTATTCCAAAGGAGTGGTGTTTATAGCACTCTGTCAGTCATGTGGTGGTTCTACATGGGGAAGAAAAAAACGGCTTTCAAACAAAAATGAAAAGAATGTCCTTTTTAAACATGTTAACAGTCATCCCACGCATACTTTTAAGTTTTGTGTTATTGACTATGTGGACCATGGGCACTGGGGAGGCCCTTCTGATGACTTCCTTGAGTTTAAAGAAGTGAAATGGCAGATTAGAACTAATGCCTGTGAATTTCCTGGGTTGAATGACAAAATTTCCTTTAGTCCTTTTTGAGGCTTAAATTTGCACATTGCATATAGAAAAATCAGGTGTATAAACACATATATTTTTTATATGTATTTTTGGCTTTTATGTGTGATTATTTGTAAAATGTATATAAAAATGTGGGATGTGATTTTAAAAATAATTTTCATGTACAGAACGCTTTATGTAATGGTTAGGAACAACCATTTAATTACAATTGGGAGGGAGAAGTAGAGCATTTTACAACAATAGTAGGGCAGGAGTATGTATTCAATGTTGTTAACCTGTCTTTTACTTATTTTGAAGAAGTTTGATACAGAGATGAAAGCAGTCAATAAACTACTTGATAGTATTGGTGCCAGTGGTGTTTTGCGTCTTTTTCCTGCATCTGAAAATTTCTCTGACAGGACCATGGCATGGCTAATGAAAGTGAATGAATGAATGAATGAATGCATTGCCGACACATTGTTTTGGTAGTTTGAAATGTGTTTCCTTGAATTCATAGATTTTGGATGTATCAGTATTTCCTCAGTGAATGCTTCCTATGGTGTTTTAGTTTAGTTTATGCTGTGGGCAGCAAAAGTATTTTTTTAGTTTCTACTACTTTCTTCTAACAGTAGATACAGTATTTTACAAACTGTAACATTTTTGCATATGCTTATTTTGAAAAGTCTTCATTTCATACTTTGCAAATTATAAGTAGATGAAACATATACATGCAATGATAGACTAATTAATACTCAGAGCAGTGGCATTCAAAAATTTAAATTCATAGTTAAGTGCCTCTCTGCAAGCACTATTACATTACAAAAACAGCAGTAAATGTATAATAACAAATGCTGGCAAATGGAACATGATATAACAATTGAGAATTGAAGTAAAATTAAATCTAATCCTAAAACTACCAGTCAAATAGTTAAATTTTCAAAGACCTTTAAAGCCTCCAAGAGTTAATGACATCTTAAACTTTCAAAGACCTTTAAATCCTCTAACAGTTGATGACATCTTCACTTACTCCGGTAGGAGGTTATAGAGTTAGCGCCGTAGAAAGCAAAAAACCACTCACCAAATAAATTCAGGAAAACCCTTGTAAACTCCACTTGCAGAAGATGTACAGCAATGGACATGAGCCGGCTGGTAGCTGACGTTAATTCCATAATGGTAAGGGAAACCCAAAATTTGTAAATAAAAACAAACGAACATGACCAGTAGATTATGCATTATAAATTAAAGTTCTAACTAGTATTGGTATCAAGATACCTCACTAGGCAATTGGCTGCATAGTTCTGCAGTACTTTCAGACAGCTGCTTTTCGAGCCTGGCACCTGTAGGTTAAGAGAATTACTGCAGTCCAGCTGTAAAGAGGCCAAATCATGGTCTGCTGTAGGATTTTCATGTTAATTATAGAGATATTCTGCAGATGGAAACATGAAGATCTGACAACAGCAAACTACATCTGTCCCTAAGAGTGAGCCTGTCATGAAATATCATGCCTAACTTTTATACCTTTAATATGTATTCCAGTTTGCCAGCACTGTAAGAAGATAACCGGGGACAGGGCCAGATGAATTTCAAATGGTGGTATGAATGGCCATAGCCTGAATTCATTCAGAATTATTAAAAATCAATAGAACTAGAGCTATACAAAACATATGATGCTATTTTTAACATTAAGATATTAAATTATTATATCTGTAGCAAGTTACCTAACACTGGTAGCTTGTATAGAATGCACACTGTAGATTTTAAGGGTAATAATGCATGATCAGACTTTTCTTTTTTACAACTTTCTAATGGCATTTCATGTTTTCTTAATGTTAACTTTTAGGATCATATGTTTCAAAGACCATTAAACTGTCACTGCCTACTAATTGGTGTAACAAACTTAGGAAAATGTAGGGATTGTAGCTATTAAGAAGGGTTGTGACCAAGTAGTATATTATTAACATATGTCTGGATAGATTATTTCCATTTTCTATTCCATGTTTATCCTGTACAAAATGGACAGCCATGTCATTTTTTTCTGCGGTCTTAATGCCTCATTCTTTTCATTAGAGGAAGGAAAATGTTTTAACTTAAGTATGAGTAGCAGAAACACTCATGTTGATAGCCTAGAAATTGAATACCACCCATAGTTGCACAGTAATTTTAGAATTTGAGGTAATTAGTTATAGTGGATAGTGGAAGGTGGTATGAAGGCTGACCTGGAAGTAAAGAGAAGGAGGCTTGAAAACAAATGATATGTTGACTTTTTACATTATAATCCCACATTGCATATATATGTAACATCATACTCCTATATCTTTACTTTACTATTTGAGTAGCCACTGCATGTTTAATAATAAATACGAAGTATGGAATAATATAGCAATAACCCACGCCTGGGTGTGGGTAATGCTGGATTTACCCATGGTTGGCGTGGTTTAGTCCCGAGGGCGAAGCCCGAGGGACCAAACAAAGCCAACCGTGGGTAAACAGCATTACCCACACCCAGAAGTGGTTATTATACCATGACATTATTTAAGAAAAGAAACTATTACTTTTCTTAAATAATGGCATAGTATAATGCCTGTTTACTGCCCTTCCGCAGATATCTGGCATCCGCGGCAGTTCTGATGTACTGCGCGCCTGCGCAGTACATCAGAGCTGTGGGCAAAAGCAACAGAGAAAGCAAGATCTCCGTTGCTTTTTTTTAGTGTTTCGCTATGTTAAATGGGTTTAACATAGCAAGACAGCTTTAAAATAAGCAACGGAGATGTCCGTTGCTTATTTTAAAACTGTCTCGCTATGTTAAACTCATTTAACATAGCGAAACACTAAAAAAAAGCAACGGAGATCTTGCTTTCTTCGTTGCTTTTTTTTAAAACCTGTCTCGCTATGTTAAATGGGTTTAGCATAGCGAGACAGCTTTAAAATAAGCAACGGAGATTTCCGTTGCTTATTTTAAAGCTGTCTCGCTATGTTAAACCCATTTAACATAGCGAGACAGTGTTTTAAAAACAGAGTTATACTAATGGAAAAAAGTCCGGGCGACCTGACCTTTTTCCATTAGTATAACTCGATTTACAACGGGCACGCTGGCCAATCAGCGTGCACGTTTTGGAATAATAATGGGGGGTCATGGTATAATATACATTTTTGTATTAGAATTTGTTGCAATCTGTATAGTCATGCTCACTTAAGCAAATACATGTATCTGGTGCTTTGTTTGTAAATATGTACAGTGGTGTCTCCACCTCTAGCTGACATGGAGGAGAAGAAAAACACGAGTTTGAGTTTACATTTTTTTTTTCATTTTTCTGTAGGTTTCTATGATCTCAGAGATATCATATTTAGAAATCCGGTCGCCCCCACATTGATAGTTGCAGGAGAAGTCAGTCCTCTTATTTTAAGGATATAAAAAAAATAAGGTTTTATTTTTTTTTCCCTTTCCTCTAAGTTTGCATGACCTGATAGTTAATATATGTTTTAGTAATGTTATTTATTTAAAGTAAACTCCATACTTTCATTATAAAGGTGAAAGATTTTTTTTTCTGTTTTTTTTTTCAAGAGCCTTATTAATATAGTCTATCTCCCTCTTCCACTGCCAAAGAGCATTTGGAAATAGAACAGGTTTTAATTAGAAAGATTGGTCAGGAAGAGACTGACTTAAGTTTATCAAGACAGTTCATTGAAGTGCATGCTGGTCAAAAACAAAGTGCAATCATTTTCACTTGCATTATTTTTCATTGGTTGTGGGGGAAATTCTTCTGCAACCCAGATGCAGGGGGATATCAGGATCAGCATTACCCATGTTACAACACTAACTTGTCTGGAAAGGGAAAATTCTGATTTTTCAGCTAACTTGTTTTTCGGCTAAATACTATTTTTCAGTATTTAACAGACTCACAAAACACAGCATAGCTGCTATTACTTTAGAAAGATATCTTCTCACTGTTTCAATAGCTTAAGATAAAATTAACTCTGGCCAACATTTTCCTGTCTAGTACCTGCCCTCCTCAGCTTTTTACATAATTAAAAAACAGTCCAAGGAGAAAAACTGACTTTCAGTAATGAGTGAAATTTATTAGGATGTGGAGGACAAAAACACTAATACACAATGAAAGAGTATTATGCTCTTGAAAGTGAAAATCAAGAACAACTGCTACATTTGATGTACTGCATGTAAGTGATTCTATTTTCTGAAAAAAAATATTGTCTCACTACTAAAGTAACCACTTTTGTAGACTTACCCATACAGTATGTAAACATGCAATTCTCTGGTCACAGAAAGAGAAATGAAGGGACAGAGTGCACATCTACTACATAACCAAGTAAGTGTAGCAGTCTTGGAGTTCTACAGCTAAAGCTGGGAGTTTAAGGTGGCCTTTACAATGAGAATAAAAACACTGTTTTTCTGAAGTTCAGGTTAAAAGGTAGCCACTTTTTCTAATATTAATTTATTTTGTGATGCCCAACAGCTGAAATAATAGCACTTGTCTGAAAGGTAATTACATTAATGAGTTCAGTGTAGTTAAGGTTTGCTCAGTTTCCTGAGGTAGATCTAACACTAATTACCTTGTCCAAGTGTCAGACGGTAAATAATCAGGGAAAATGAGAACTCCTCTTTGCTAGTGTATGCAGTGACTCCATAACTTGGGACAGTGGCTCAACAGGTAGCACACTCACCTTTTCTGCTATAAGATTAGAAGGCTGTGGGTTCTATTTCTGCTTTAGGTGATTGGATTAATTTTTGGGGCAGGGTTGGCATAATGCTTAAGGTCTTTATCTCACAGATACAACAGCAGGGTTTGATTTTGAGCTGTGATTATTGGCTAGGCTTGGAAGTATCCAGATAAATATTTATGAGGGGAGCAGGGTTGACTTATTTATTTATGTTGATGAAACCAAAAGGAGCAACTAGGCTGATGCAGAGTCACAAGTATAGATGAAAGGCAAAATCATCAGGTTAAAATCCAAATGAAAGGCAAAATCCTCAAGTTAAAATCCAACTTTAATTCCACTGCAGGTCAGATAAGCGCTTTCACTCATTCATTTGAGATTTTAACCTGAGGATTTTGCCTTTCATCTATACTTGTGACTCTGCATCAGCCTAGTTGCTCCTTTTGGTTTCATCAATATTATTCAAGTTTTTCTGTAGCACTGGGCATTTATCCTGTTTGTCAGCGAGTGGTTTGTTCCTGTTTTATTTATTTATGTATTTATTATTGGCCTTTGTTCGATTCTCGGCTGGAGTGCCTTCTGTGTGGAGTCTGCATGTTCTCCCCGCGGTTGAGTGGCCTCTGAAAGACATGCGTGAATGGGCGTGCTTTCACTGAAGGTTGGGCATCGGGCTGTCAACTCGACACTATAAAAATCGACTGCCAATCATTAGCAGACCAGAATTCTGCTGTGGCGACCCCTAACTGGGAAAAGCTGAAAAAGACAAACAAACATTACTGGCCTTTGTTTACCAAGAAATCCACTGTACCAAGCAGAGCCCATTTTCAGTGGATGCCCATGGAGAAAAGCTCCACAAAACATAAACAGAATATACAGAGCACCACAAAGAAGACATTTAAAAAAATTAAAGCACAGATGGAAGAGGAAAAAAATTCTTACACAGTAGTACATTTAGAATATATAAACACACTTTATAAACGTAATTATATTTAGAATATATGAACACACTTGATAAACTTAATTACATTATAGTACAATTAGAGTTGACATAGTAGTATGGGTGAATATAAAATGCTTAGCACTCATATAATGACTGAGGCTTGAAGCTCGAAAGACATTAAGAAGCTATAGCAGCCATATTATGGGAGCATGCAGGAGGAAAAGTATGGAAGAATATAAGAAGGTAGGAAGTTGGTATTAATTACAATGAATGTACAAAGGTGAGAGTACTAAAGAACTAGAGAAAGAGGACAGGAGAGGAAGTTGTAAATAGTAAAGGGTAAAGAGAGAGACTGTGTAGAAATGATATTATATTTTAGATAGATATAGAGAAGAATGTGAGTAGGAAGGCACTAAGAACTAGGTAACAGAGGAGGATAGAGAGGAATATGAGATGGAAGGAGAAAAAGGGGATATTAGGAAGGCACTAAGAGCTAGGTAATCTATGGTGGATGCTTAGTGCAATTACAGATCCAATTAGAGTAAAGGTGAATGTGCAGGGTGGCTTTGAAGGAAGCAGTGCATCGCATAGTGCAAATGGATAGAGGAAGGCTGTTCCAGGTTTTAGCTATTACCCAGGAGTATAGTATTTGACTAGCAGGTAGTTTAGATTTCTGGATTTGGAGGAAGTGTTGGTTTTCTGATCTCACGGACCAATTGGGATTATAGTGGGAAAATAAGGAATTTAGGGCAGGGCAATTCTGTGGTTTTGTAAGCAATTTGTGTGTTGTACTTAGCTGGAGATAAGTGAGATATTGGGGGAATTCAAGCCGATTTAATGTTTTTAGAGGTACACAGTGGTGGGTGGAGTGGTGGCTGCTTGTTGCAAATTTGGCTATTTTGTTATAGCATATTTCTAGTTTAGTTTTGAGGGAGAATTGGAGGTTGGTTAAGGTGTTTACCTCACAGATAAGAAGGACAGGGTTTGTTCTGATGTCTGGTTATTGGCCACACTTGTAATAGCCCAGAGACTGATAGCTTAGTATTTGCATATGAACCTATTATATGACATTTTAGTCTCATTTAGTCTCAGATGACTTAAACTGTTAACATGTTCTCTACATGGCTAATTTATGAACAAGAATTTGTTGAATTTTGTTAACTTTATCAATTTAAAAGTGAGAGATCAGTGGAACAAAACATGCACATATATAATCAGGAACAGAGATTATATGTCAAGTTTATTATTTATTTGTTAATGATGTTGTTTTATTAACTAATGTATTCAAAACTGCATATTGTCTATAAACAAGCATGATGTTTTAGCTAGTAAAATGTGTATTTATTTAACCTTGTGGCAAAATGCAATTAAAAACCAGAAAGTAAAAGTTAGATGAAAGAGAAGACTGAATTCAAAGGGCAAGATTGTGATCCAAAATACTAAGTGCTAAAGGCTAATACTACTAAAGGCCATAGGGTCAGGAACTGGTAGAAAAAAAGGTCAAGGTTCATGTCAGCATAATTCATTTATCATATCTAGGGAAACGAAAAACAGAAAAAAATCTTAACAATACAGAAGCACTTTTTGTAATTTAATGGTCATGAACAGATAGCTTATGGCCTTTTGGAAAAATGTCTGAGATGTTGTCAATGCCAAATAATGACAGGATCACTGTTTTAATGGGTTTCAGCAGACTATCAAATCAGATACTTGCTTTTGCCAGTATACAACTGTTTGACATTGAGCAATAGAATCACTGCAGTTTGTTTTTCTGTTTTATTAATAAACACAGATTTATTCTTCCACGGGGTGACAGTCAAAGCCAGAGAGATAAAAAAAAACTTATCTAGCTTCTATAACCCAGAAGGCAAGCAAGTTAAAGACATGACAAAGCACTTACATACTTTGAAGCTGTTTTACAAGGTATGCTTTAAGCAAGATATCTTAGATAGCAATGGATCCACTGTGAAAAATTAAATTGTTTTGCTTATTGCAAAGCAGCAGCAAATACCCACTTTGTTGAAGAAGAGTTCATAGAACTGAATGCCACATGGTCTGTATTTTATTTGTCATTTTTAAGCAGATATAAATACGTTTTATAATGGCTTCTTAATGCATAAAGCATTTCACTAATCAGTATTGCAGAGTGTGAGAACAAGGCAAAAATCAAATGGTACTTTAAGCATCAGTGGTTCAACAGGCCAGAGCATAAGAATGCTGCTTGTTCTGTTCCCATGCCATGTACATGGATTTGTTTACCATTTCTGAACCTGAAGTGCATTATAACGGTATGCTGCATGACTAATTGTGCCATGCTTTGGCAGAGATGGAAAACTAACGTGCTCTCTGGCTGACTTGGTAGTAGGTCTGCTAGATATAAATGATCTGATGGCACTTATCAAAATGACCACAGATAACTTATTTACAGTCTCAGTAATTATATTTTAAATTTCACAATAAGAGAGGAAACAAATTCAAATATCATATGTGTGTGTGTGTGTGTGTGTGTGTGTGTGTGTGTGTGTGTGTGTGTGTGTGTGTGTGTGTGTGTATGTGTGTGTGTGTGTGTGTGTGTGTGTGTGTGTGTGTTTGTGCGTGTGTGTGTATTATGTGTATGTAGATTGATGTTAATGAACACATATTCACAATTTTTAAAACCTCTCTTTTCCTATTCTCATATTTTGTCTGTTATATAGCTACCTTACTATATTTATTCTTATTAAGCAACATTTATTTTGATCTTCCTTTCCATATGAGCAAAATAGATAATACCATCTTTTCTGTTCTTTCTGCATTGTCAGCATATTATCATATGCCCCCTCAGAGGAGGACAATTATGCTGGATATTCACTCTTGTGCAATTTACTGAGTTTGTTTTTTCTGTGTGTTGTCACTTATCATTGCAAGTACAGACACTTCAATAAGGAGCCATCAGTTTAGTGTATATTTTCTTGTGCATAACAATCTATTTCAAACTGTTTACATAATGGACCCTAAACCCTTTTACGCCATTGCACTTCAGAAAAGTTTTGCTTTGTTTCTTCTACCCACAAACCTTGCATTTTCTTTGGTCTTTTCTTTTATATTGCATTTTAATGCTTTTACAAGAATTTATTAAATAACAACTGCATAAGAGATATTCTAGTTAACATATATTCAGACCTTTTACATCTGCTATTCTTTTTTTTATCCTTTATAGGGACTTTCTTTCATCTGCTGAATAATATTTATTGATACATATTTTTGGTGTGCCTTACTATCTTAGTTAGTCTGCTTAGTGTCTATTCTGTATGAGTCTGAGTGTAAATTTTTATAGTTTTCTTGTATATCATTTTCTTACATTACTTTTTTCTTTTTCCTTTTTCCCCTCTTTACATACTTTCCAAATTCATTTGTATTTGTCTTTTGTAATGTATTCATCATCACTGAATTTATTAAATATACATTCTATTTTAAAATTATTTTCCATAAATTATTTCTTTAACATTTTGTATTACTTTTTCTCAACTAGGTTTTGAGACGTTCTTTCTTCCAGAACTTATTTCTAATATTTTTACTTCCATCTGAGAAAAACTTGTCCCTTCTATACTTAATTCATCTCTTATCATTTTAACTTTTGATAGTATCCAGATTTAAAACAGCATCCCCAACAGATTTTCAATTCTATAATCACTTCTTCTATACAATTTATATTGTTAGCAATTAAAATCAAATAATATGTTTAGGGCATAAATATTAGAAGGCATTCCCCTGCCTATTTCCTGTTTAGCTTGTGATTTGGCATTTTTCTGTTAATGTTCTGTTGCTAACATGAACAATGATCTGTTAAGTTTTAAATTCTGAGACTCATAAGTGGGAGCCTGAATGTACAAAAATGAGGACTTCCATATATTAAGTGCAAGACTATTGCTGTGATGACCGTGCTCTGGCCCAGCAATCAAGGAGCCTCGATCCTCACCACTAACACCAGGGAGGTCATCTCATAGAAGAGAGGAAAGGATAACTAATACACACAGTAAAGTACAATTTCCCTTAAGTGCACACAGAGATCACAGTCAATATGGGGCTGGTTGCTCCCTTGCTCACCAGGTCCCCAGTAAGACTCCCCACTGGCACAGCTATAGGGTCCAGGTCTCAGCCTAGCTGGGCAAGCTAAAACATCCAGTAGCCTCTCTGCCCAACCAGTGCTTCATGTCCCTGCCAAGTAGCTGACACACCACACACACACACAGACACACACACACACACACACACACACACACACACACTTTGAAATAAGTATTTATACGACTTCACAAATACTCCTGGGAAACACTGACACATTTTCTCCTGCTGTGCCCCTTTGCCCAGACCATATGGTAGTACTCCCTGCCACCACCCAGCTAATAATATCAGCTACTAAAAGGCCCTTAAAATGGTGTCCAATTATTACTGTGCAATATTATTATCCAATGGTAATGTGACTATTCAGTCTAGGCTTATTGAAAGGGCTTAGACTGTAAACTCTATAAATATATAATGTACTATAAAGCATAATTTATCTCTACATAAACCAGCCACAGGTAGACGGTTTTAAAAATAATAATAATAAGTAAAACATAAGCAAAACTACTACACCACAGAGATGTCTAAAGTTCAGAGATCACACAGAAACTTAAAATAATACAGTAGGACAGGTCTGATTTAAAAAAAAACCTAATTAATCTTTACTAGCTTTAACTATTCCTACAAGAAATCACAGAACTAAAACTTACATGTGAGCATAAGGCAGAGTGCTGAGTTAGATATCCAAGATCAAAATGCTTCCAGTCTCTTGTGAGAAATAGTATTTAAACATTACTAACACACATGTCTCTAAGGCCCTCCCAAATTACATCATTTTTTACACTTAGTCTTGAATTTTCAGGCCACAAACTGCATTATTTAGCAATCTAATACCTGCTCAGATACTTACAACAATATAAGTCATTTCACATGTATAGTCTAACAGAAACCAGAGCAATAAAGCACATTCCACATCTAAATTCTGGTCATAAACTTTATCCTTAAAACAATGGACATAAAACCTTCATCCAGACACACTGGAGCTGAATTCTAACATGAAAGGGCCACAACATGCTTCACTGGGCCAGTAGAGTGCAATGTTGTCACATATTTTACAGTTCCACATTTCACAATATTATTTTACACTCAAGAAACATGCCTGTATTTTACATTTATTTACAAATGCCAGAATTATATATCAAATTCGATTTGACTTGGCTGGCAACCTTCACCTATCTCTCCCCAATCATCATTTCTCTTCCGCCATGGGGAACCCAAGCAGGGTTTTCAAGTATCCTTTGGGAAACATTGCTTGAGAGTGTCAGGTCTCTCTAGGTGTACCTCACCCCATTCCCTGTCTTGACAGCCCATCTGCATTGGCATTACTACTCCTTCTGCGGTGCTGCACTGACATATCAGATGCTTGCAACCCCAGAATCCATCTTAGCAACTTGGCATTTTGCTGACTGGCTCTGTTTAACCATGTTATAGGGTTGTGATCTGTCATCACAGTGAATTTTTTTCCATACATATAAGGCTGACATTTTTGTAGTGCCCACACAATGGCTAGACATTCCTTTTCTACTGCTGCATAGCATTCCTCACTGGGTTGGAGCCTATGACTGAGATAAACCACTGGGTGCTCTTCTCCTGCTGAAGAAATCTGGCTAAGTACAGCCCCCACCCCATAGTGTGAAACATCCACCTGCACAACAAAGTCTTTGCTGTAGTCTGGACTGGCTAACACAGGGGGTCCTCCCAAAGCTTCCTTAAACTTCTGAAATGCCTGCTTACATGCTCGGGTCCACATTACCTTATCTGGCCTTTTCTTTGTTGTCAGGTCTGTGAGGGGAGCAGCTATGGTACTATAACTAGGAACAAACTTTCTGTAGTACCCTGCTGTCCCTAAGAATGCCCTCACCTGCTTTTTGGTAACAGGTGCTGACCATGCCTGAATAGCTTCCACTTTGGCAGGTTCTCGCCTTACCTTACCACTCTTCACTCTATGTCCTAGGTAGGAGACCTCTGCCATACCAACCTGATATTTGCTTGGCTTAATGGTCATCCCTGCCCACTGTAGTCTGCCCAGCACCTCCCTAACATGCTGAAGGTGCTCTTGCCAGGAATGACTGTAGATATCAATATCATCCATGTAAGCTGCTGCTCCTGCTAAGATATGATCTACCAGCCTTTGGAAAGTCACTGGGGCATTATTCATCCCAAAGGGCATCTTTGTGAACTCATACAAGCCAAAAGGAGTCACAAAGGCTGACTCCTCTCTAGCATTGGGAGTCAAGGGCACCTGCCAGTAACCCTTGGTAAGATCAATGGTTGTAAGATACTTAGCCCCACCCAGCTGGTCTAGGGTGTCATCTGTCTTAGGCATGGGGTAAGCATCCGACTCCGAGTGACTATTTAATTTCCTGTAATCGACACAGAACCTGGTGCTGCCATCCTTCTTTGGCATCAGTACCACTGGGGAGGCCCAGGGACTGTTGGACTCCTGAATCACCCCTAGTTCCAACATCTCCTGTACCTCTTTCCTCAGAGTCTGTTTGACTCTCTTAGGCACCCTATAAAGGGCCTGCCTGATAGTTCTTTGGGGTCCTGTATCCACTTGGTGCTGCACCAGGTGGGTGCACCCTGGTTTCCCAGTGAACACATCCCCAAATTCCTGAAACACTGCTCAGATTTCTCGAACGTGGGTAGGAGATAGCTGCTGGGACATTGCTACCCCTTCCACCGAGGTGTCAGTCCGAGCCTCACTGAGGAAATGAGTCACAAGATCTCTCTCAGACTCCTCCTGCAATCCACTGCAAATGCTCAGCGCAAGGGCCTCCCTATCATGGTAAGGTTTCAGCATGTTAACATGGTACAATTTGTGCCCCTGACATCTGCCTAGCACTTCCACCATTTAGTTACCATCACTTACCTTTCTTACCACCTTGTAGGGTCTCTCCAAAGCTGCTTGCAGCTTGTTGTGTCTGACAGGAATGAGAACCATCACCTGCTGCCCTCCAGCATACTCTCTAGCTCGAGCATTCCTGTCATACCACACCTTTTTCTGTTGTTGGACTTCTGCCAGGTTCTCCTGGGCCAGGCCTATGAGTTCCTTGAGCCTTGTCCTGAGGTTCAGGACATATGCCACAACAGACTCCTTGTGAGACTCACACTCACCTTCCCACTCAACTCGAATTAAATCTAGAGGTCCCCTCACCCTATGCCCATACAGCAACTCAAAGGGTGAAAAACATGTGGATTCCTGGGGAACCTCTCTGTAAGCAGAAAACAGATGGGGCAAATATTTGTCCCACTCCCTCTTAAACTAATCTACAAATGCCTGTAGCATGAACTTGATTGTAGAGTTTAATTTTTCAGCAAGAACATTAGTCTGGGAATGGTAGGGGATGGTCTTCATGTGCTTCAACCCACAGGACTTCCACAGACAAACCAGCAGGTCTGACATAAAATTGGCACCTCTGTCAGACAGTATTTCCTTTGGGAAAACTACCCTGCTGAAAATCTCTAGCAAAGCATTTGCCACCTTCTCGCCACAATAGAGGACAAAGCCATTGTCTCAGGGTATCGTGTAGCATAATCTACAATCACAAGGATATACTTTTTCCCTGTGGAATTTGGGGTATGCAGAGGACCCACAATATCCATACCTACCCTCTGAAATGGCTCCTCAATCAAAGGCAAAGGCATCAAAGGAGCTTTCACCTTGTCTCTTGCCTTGCCTACCTTTTGGCACTGTTCACAGGTCCTGCAGTACCCTGTTACATCTCTGGAAATTCCAGGCCAATAGACGTTTTGCATAATACACCTCTTTGTATGTTTTATGCCCATATAACCTGCAAAGGGAATATCATGGGCTATGGCTAGAAGCACCAGATGGTAAGCCCTAGGTACTACCAACTGCTGTACTCTCTCACCTTCTAGCCCTCCCTCAGGGGTCCACTCTTTGTACAGTAACCCTTTGTTTCAGTATACAGATTACCCCTTCCCTTGAGAATCAGCTGCCTCCCTAGCTACCTGCCTCTGGACTTGCAATGTAGAGTCTGAGAGCTGAGCCTGTCTCAAGTCTCTCCTTGTAACCCTTCCTAGCTCCCCTTCCACAGGAAGTCTGGCATACTCTGACAGAGGTGCCTTACTGTCAACCTGGGTACTACTACTCACCTCTACCTTTGCAGTTACCCTGTCCAAGGGACCATCAGTACCCACAAGCAGCTGTGGCTCACATTCAGTCTCACTGCTACTGAGTATCTCCCTTACTGAAGTAACCACCTCACTAGTCCTGGCTGCAAGTATGCTGTCTGTCTGGGTCTCCCCCAGGCTACCAGACTTGCATGCTTGTCTCCTAGCCTGACTGCTTTTAACTGCATAAGTACATGGTACTGCCTCATCCAAATCCTTCCCTCACAGGACATCTGCTGTTGCCTCAAGGCAACCTACTATTGGCATGTTGTCTTTACCACTTACTGGCTCCCTCACCTTTGGTTCCCCACCTTGCCTCCATGGACACCTGTATGCTACATGGCCCCACTGGTTGCATTCAAAACATTTCACCCTAGGTCCTGGATGTGTACCTGGACTAGTGTCTTCCCCTGCTACTGGTGGATTTTATTGGGGCAGTCTGTGCTGCCCACCATGGGTTCCTTTAGACCAATGAGCAGTACTGGGGGTCCCTTTCCTGTGCAGGGCTGCCCTGCTTACTAGGTATAGGTCTCCCTTCTTTCCCAACTCCTTTGAAGTAGCATACTGTCTATCACCTAACCAGATCCTCATGTTGTCAGGCAAAGTGCTAAGGGCTTGTTCCCTTACCAAAAGGTCTGCCAGCCCTTCAAAAGTGGTGACCTGACATCCACTCAACCAGCTATAAAAATAAGTGCTCAGATCAACAACATATTCACATACATTTTCATCTACCTTGCGTCTATGCTCACAAAATGTTTTCCTATACATTTCAGGTGTTAGCTCAAAACATTCTAATAAATGTCTTTTTACAGCAGTATAACCAAAACAGTCAGTGTCATGCATTTCTGCTAAAGAAGTTACAGCTTTACCATGGAGTAAGGGGGTCAGGAACCGTACCTAGAGCCTTTGGTCAACTTCATACTGTTTACATACCCGCTCAAACATATGAATGAAGCTATCAAAATGATCCCCCTCTTTAAACTGTGGAAGAAATTTATTGACCTTTTGTGCTACTGGGGTCTGGTTACTCCCTTCCCCATTACCTCCATGACTCTGGCGAAGAGTCAGCATTTCCCTCTCATGCCTCCTCTGCCGTTCATTTTCCTCAGCTTGGAGACTCCTCATTTTTATGGCTACTTCTAGTTCCATATGCCTGGCCTCCAATTAAAGTCTCTTTAGCTCCAGCTGAATTTTTACGTCCACTGCAGAAAGGTTGAGCTGTCCATTCTCTGAGGAAATTGTATCTCCACTTTCAGTCCGATTGTCCTCAAGGCTGCTGTTTTCTGATGCAGCTGTAACCAAGGCTGCAATCAGGTCTGCTTTAGTCAGGTTTCCATGCACCAGTCCCCTAGCCTGGCACATCTCCTCCAGATGGCATCTTGTCAGCTTTCCATACTCTTCTGCTGACATGCTGCCTGCTCACCCTCACTAACACAAAGCTAACAAAGGAAAAACAAACAATTGTGATCTGTACTCTGAGTATACACTGCATGACTGTTTTAGAGTACAAAACACTTTCAGAGATCACTGTACATAAGCTACAGGAATTTGCTCTACCCACACCACTACAAGCCAATTAGTATGTGAAGCAGATTCCACCACTACCAAACACTTGTGACGACCGTACCCTGGCCCAGTAATCAAGGATCCTCAATCCTCACCACTAACACCAGGGAGGTTGTCTCCTAGAAGAGAGGAAAGGATAACTAAAACACACAGTAAAGTACAATTTCTCTTAAGTGCACACAGAGATCACAGTCAGTCTGGGGCTGGTTGCTCCCTTGCTCACCAGGTCCCCAATAAGACTCCCCAATGGCATAGCTATAGGGTCCAGGTCTCAGCCTAGCTGGGCAAGCTAAAAACTCCAGTACCCTCTCTGTCTAACCAGTGCTTCGTGTCCCTGCCAAGTAGCTGACACCACACACACACACACACACACACACACACACACACACACACACACACACACACACACACACACACACACACTTTGAGATAAGTATTTATACAACTTCACAGACACTCTTGGGAAAGGCTGACACAGATTCTCCAGATGTTCCCCTTTACCCAGACCATACGGTAGTACTCCCTCCCACCACCCAGCTAATAATATCAGCTACTAAAAGGCCCTTAAAAGGGTGTCCAATTATTACTGTGCAATATTATTATCCAATGGTAATGTGATTATTCAGTCTAGGCTTATTGGAAGGGCTTAGACAGTGAACTCTATAACTATATAATGTACTATAAAGCATAATTTATCTTTACATAAACCAGCCACAGGTAGAAGGTTTTAAAAATATTTAATAATACATAATTAAAACACAATACAAAACCACTACACCACAGAGATATCTAAGAGTTCAGAGATCACACAGAAACTTAAAATAATACTGTAGGATAGGTCAGAATTCAAAGAAAAATACCTAATTAATCTTTACTAGCTTTAACTATTCCTATAATAAATCACAGTGTTAAAACTTACATGTGAGCATAAGGCAGAGTGCTGAGTTACATATCCAAGATCAAAATGCTTCCAATCTCTTGTGAGAAATAGTATTTAAACATTACTAACACATATGCCTCTAAGGCCCTCCCAAATTACATCATTTTTGACACTTAGGCTGGAGTTCTCAGGCTACAAACTGCATTATTTAACAATCTAACACCTGCTCAGAAACTTACAACAATATAAGTCATTTCACATGTATAGTCTAACAGAAACCAGAGCAATAAAGCACGGTCCATATCTAAATTCTGGTCATAAACTTTAGCCTTAAAACAATGGGCATAAAACCTTCATCCAGACACACTGGAGGTGAATTCTAACATGAAAGGGTCACAACATGCTTCACTGGGCCAGTAGAGTGCAACGTTGTCACCTATTTTGCAGTTCCACATTTCACAATATTCTTTTACACTCAAGAAACATGCCTGTATTTTACATTTATTTACAAATGCCAGAATTATATATCAAATTCTATTTGACTAGGCTGGCAGCCTTCGCCCATCTCTCCCCAGTCATCACAATTCTTTCTTTCTGTATTCCCTTTTCTAAAAGGCATGATGAGTTCATAGTTAGTATGCAAGTTATGGGTGTATGGGGGGTGCAGCCCCCCCACATTGAAGGGGACACAGGGTCTTGCCTTCAGCAAGGAATAACTTTGAAAGAAAACACCAGTTATTAACTATCTCCAGGATTTAATAACGTCTGCACTAAGTGTACACTATTCTGAGTGAACCGACAACACAGGCATAACTCACACCTTCTTCCTCATAATTTTAGTTTTCCTACTCATTCTTGTAGCATTAAATACTGACAGGAATTCATAAAGGTTACCACACAGTGTAGACTTCATGTACATTTAGTGTAATCTTCCTGAGTGGCTACTTCCTGAGTGGCTAGAAAGCACAAAAAATATGTAGTAAGGACGTTCTTGAATACATATCATGTACACTTAGTGTAAACTTAGTGTAGACTTCATTGAATCTGCTACTATGTCTGTGAGTTGCAGTTGTCTGAAACTTATCGAAATATTAGTACTCACAATGCTGAGTCACAAACATATATAGGACAAAAGTGAATATCAGATATCAATTTTCTTCTTTAAACTTTTTTTCAAGGTTACAAGCACCTCCCATAACTCCAAATATAGGAACAAAACCCATACACCTCCCAAATGTGTGTGTGTGTGTGTGTGTGTGTGTGTGTGTGTGTGTGTGTGTGTGTGTGTGTGTGTGTGTGTCTGTGTGTGTGTGTGTGTGTGTGTGTGTGTGTGTGTGTGTGTGTGTGTGTGTGTGTGTATATATATGTATATATACCGACTCTGTGACTTGACTGCCATATCTTGAGAAAAGCAGATATTCTGAGGGATATCAATCTCAGACTTAGACTATATATGTATAGATATTTGTCTATTCTGCCTTCACATTCAGGACTCAGCATCTTCTGTCTCATAGATTCATATGATTATCATAGTTGTCATAGTATGCAGCTGAGATGCACATTTTGTTTTCATACCGGCAGTTTTTAAGTGTCTTTTTAACCAATAAGACAGAAATGCTGCCCATATCTTTCTAGGCACAACATGAATGTTGGCCTAATAAAAAAATACATCACATCTGTGTTCCACTATCTTTGTGATGTATGTTAATATATGGTTGTCCTACACTCCTAATTTCCTTAACCTTACCTTAGTTTATGTGGCAGCTTAGTGCAAATAATTAAGTGTGTAAGATGCTAAGCAGTTTCATTAATTTCACTTTGCTTATTGTGCAATTCTTAGCTTGTCACTTTTCCTTGAAAACAAGAACTTTTGCCTAGTGAGCGTAACTGTTTAACAAATAAATAATAAAAAAATAAGTAGCTAAAAATCGACTCAGTTTGCTGGACATTGTGGGAGTCCCATCTAATGCAGATCTCTTATGTCTACCATCAGAATATCAGGTACTGCTTTATGCAGATTTCTGTAATGCTTTACAACTTCTTTACTGAGTCTTATTAGTCTTACAAATGTAGATTTTAATGACAAACACTTCCTCTCATTTCCCCCTGCTCCTTGTAAGAATTGCTGTCTGTCTGTCCCACATACATTACTTTATTATGCCATCTATTATAAACACATACCAGTTTCCAGCTATAAAAATTGGACAACAAACCAATATGTAGTATAAACTTAGGCTATAGGGTAAGGAATAACAGAGATTGATAAACCTGATGAAATATAGGTAGCAAAAAGTAACTGTCTTAAAACAGGATTGACTCAGAAAAGTAACACATCTGCAGTATAACAGCAGGTATATGTAAAGGAGATATCTCCTTATGAGGCTGAAATATCTTGGGGTCGGAAAATACTTTGCTTTGCAATACATTGAATAAGCCTCCTTTCCCAAGAGGTATTAAAGTTTCTGAGTTACAATATAACAGTGTTTAAAAATTTAAAGTAGACAGAAAGTGCATCTGTATACATGTTCAAGAACTGTAAACAGAAGACACAGTCCTTTTGCCGAGAAACTAGTTATGGATTCCAATGGTGATTAAGCAAATTGCACCCCTGCTCAGATTATACATAACTAGTCCAAGTTATTTTACTTAATCTTTCTTGATTTTGTTAATTGTTAATTCACTCCTTTTAGTACTTTATAGTATATTAAGAATGTTATCTTAAGCTTGTGTGTTAGTGATAGATTGCCACTTCAAAGTTTGTTAAGCATGTTACATTATGTCCTATATGCTGCTTCACATTACAGTTTTCACACTGTGTTTCAATAATTACCATTGTGTTTGTCATTTGGCCCAGGATGTAGCTGAAAAAGGTCCTACACCAGGACATTTATCCAGTTAGAAAACTAAATAAATCAGTAAATCACAACCAGTAATGGTCAAAGGTAGAGGAGAAAAATGACAGTTCTTTAAATAACCAGTCAGCACAATGGTAATACATTTTCATACTGACAAAAATATAATGATTAAGATCAAGAAAAAAATCCAGATTTAGAGATCAATGGCTTGTGCCAAAAATCTAGAACTTGTACTTTCTAGGACTTTCTACTGTCAAACTAATTCTTATGGTGGAATTTCTGAGACTGATTTATCATAGGAGTCCAGATGCAAAGTATCTGATTCATCAGAGGTCCATTACAGGTGGGTATGTTTCAGTTTGGATGAACTTTAACTATCTGAAAATGGTTAAAATAATTGTAAGGACTCTGCTAGCACCTCAAATTTTGGAAATGCTATGGGAATATCACATTGTTGAGGTGTGATACATTACCAGCAAATGGTTTTCTACCTGAAGAGTA